>NC_139992.1:5086634-5225648 GCF_964263955.1 Coregonus lavaretus | reverse complement strand
ACCAGGTCCTGCTGTGTAGTTCTGGGCTGATCCCTCACCTTCCTCATGATCATTGATGCCCCACGAGGTGAGATCTTGCATGGAGCCCCAGACGAGGGTGATTGACCGTCATCTTGAACTTCTTCCATTTTCTAATAATTGCGCCAACAGTTGTTGTCTTCTCACCAAGCTGCTTGCCTATTGTCCTGTAGCCCATCCCAGCCTTGTGCAGGTCTACAATTGTATCCCTGATGTCCTTACACAGCTCTCTGGTCTTGGCCATTGTGGAGAGGTTGGAGTCTGTTTGATTGAGTGTGTGGACAGGTGTATTTTATACAGTTAACGAGTTCAAACAGGTGCAGTTAATACAGGTAATGAGTGGAGAACAGGAGGGCTTCTTAAAAAAAACTAACAGGTCTGTGAGAGCCGGAATTCTTACTGGTTGGTAGGTGATCAAATACTTATGTCATTCAATAAAATGCACATTAATTACTTAAAAATCATACAATGTGATTTTCTGTATTTTTGTTTTAGATTCCGTCTCTCACAGTTGAAGTGTACCTATGATAAAAATTACAGACCTCTACATGCTTTGTAAGTAGGAAAGCCTGCAAAATCGGCAGTGTATCAAATACTTGTTCTCCCCACTGTATATACTGTATATGTATTTATATGTATGTGTGTATGTATATATATATATATATATATATATATATATATATATATATATATATATATTTGCGAGAGAAAAAAAAAACATATGGGGGATTGGAAGTGATGCAGACAATTACATTGATGGAAGTTACAATCTATCTGCAATTTTAAAGCTGATCTACCCCCCAAAAATAAAATAAATAAAAAGTCTACAGGAACAGCTAGCATGCTATTTTCATTGCCAAAATCCCCAACTATACCTTTAAGAGCCTTCTAATGCTTCGAAGTCTTGAGTTTTGAAAGGATCATACAGCACTAATCATTTTGTGTTTTCATACGGATTGTTCCACTGTTTGGCATAAGTCTTGTTTCTCCAAAACAATGGATATACAGAGGGTGGATTCAAGTGTAAGTTTCCATCTAGAAATGTTGGGCCACTTGTAAAATACCAACAAAAGCAACGTTGTGGCTATACAATTCCATTAGTTCTATGTTTCTACTAATAAATGACTTCAATTGTCTTGCCACTAATACCAGGAATCCAGTGGAGAAGAAACCTGTACATCTGATCAGGAGTATGTGCTAGACTCCACTAATGATATTGAAGACTCAGAAAATGTGATTTTTTAAAGTTCTGAATTTTGAATTTCTGATGAAGTTCAGGAATCAGATAAAGGTCAAGAAGACACCATACAAACAAAATAATCTACAATTCAAGTAGACTGTGAACCATCATAATCCCAGGCCTACCTAAATACAGAATCTTCACTGTCGAAAGAAAACAAGAACAACTTCTGTTTTGTTTGTGACAAGCCACAGCAAAAAATCACAAGGCATTTCAAAAAGCATGAAAAAGACAACTCAGAAATAGAAATAGACCCCTCCAGGGTCGAAGACAAGAAAGCTTGAACAACTTCGGAATAGAGGAAACATTCTTCACAACAATAAAGTTCTCAACAGTGGAACATGGGCCCTAAAGGTGAAAAGACTATCAAAGAAAGGGGAAACAGGAAAATATTAATATTTCCCTCATTGCAAAAGCATGTTTGTCTGCTTGGAGCTATGGAGGCATATGAAAAGATGTATCACCAAATCAGATGGTCCATCAGGTCAGGAGCCATTTTGGAGGCAAAGAGCTTTGGCCATGGCTGATGTGGCTCATCTCCCAAAAGATACACCTGAAGGACTTGTCAAAATGTTCATCACGATGAGACCTTGGAGTATGCAAAGTTCTCATTCAAGAGGCTTGGATACGATAAGACACAGCACCAATATATTACACAAAACATCTGGGAACTTGGGGGGTTGTTGGTCACCTTGAGAAAGTCAATGTTACTCATCACTGTAGCAGAATCCATCAAGCCAGACAATTTTTATGAAGTTATTCTTGCTGTCAAAGAAGCTAACAAGTTAATTGAAAGTGTAAATACCTACGGATTTCCTACACTTGTTGTAAAGTTAGGCAGAAAAAGACGAGGCAGAAATGCTGGCATGTCTGTCAATAATGACTGATGATAATGAGTTGATAAAGAATGCCAAGGGCTTTGTGAAGCTCTATACTAAGGCATGGTTTGGAAGTATCTCACATGCCAGTACTCCTGAGTGGCGCAGTGGTCTAAGGCACTGCATCGCAGTGCTAACTGTGCCACTAGAGATCCTGGTTCGAATCCAGGCTCTGTCGCAGCCAGTCGCGACCGGGAGACTCATGGGCGGCGCACAATTGTCCCAGCGTCGTCCAGGGTAGGGGAGGGAATGGCCGGCAGGGATATAGCTCAGTTGATAGAGCATGGCGTTTGCAACGCCAGGGTTGTGGGTTCGATTCCCACAGGGGGCCAGTATAAAAAAATATATATATATGTAATCACTAACTGTAAGTCGCTCTGGATAAGAGCGTCTGCTAAATGACTAAAATGTAAATGTAATGCCACACGTTGCACAATCAGTGATGCCAAGCACAATAAACCAACAGCATTAGCCAAAAGAGAAGATGTTAGCCTCTACGGGATCGGTGTCCCGTATACGGAACGGTTGAGCTAACGTGTGCTAATGTGATTAGCATGACTGTTGTAAGCAACAGAAAACTTTCCAGGACATAGACATGTCTTATATGGGCAGAAAGCTATCGATTAGGCCATTTGTATTTTAAAGGGATGGTACTACCACTGTTGGTGTATGAGCTAATGATGCATAATGTATGACATTCCTGGGAGTGTGTAAACTTACATTTTGTATTACCATATCATTTTTGTATGTTCTCTATAGTTATGTACTCTAAAATGTACAGTGCCTTGCAAAAGTATTCATCCCCCTTGGCGTTTTTCCTATTTTGTTGCATTACAACCTGTAATTTAAACATAAACAAAATAGATTTTTATTTGGATTTCATGTAATGGACATACACAAAATAGTTGGAATTGGTGAAGTGAAATGAAAAAAAGTACTTATTTCAAAAAATATAAAAAATCAATAACGGAAAAGTGGTGCGTGCATATCTATTCACCCCCTTTGCTATGAAGCCCCTAAATAAGATCTGGTGCAACCAATTACCTTCAGAAGTCACATAATTAGTTAAATGAAGTCCACCTGTGTGCAATCTAAGTGTCACATGATCTGTCACATGATCTCAGTATATATTCACCTGTTATGAAAGGCCCCAGAGTCTGCAACACCACTAAGCAAGCGGCACCATGAAGACCAAAGAGCTCTCCAAACAGGTCAGGGACAAAGTTGTGGAGATGTACAGATCAGGGTTGGGTCATAAAAAAATATAAAAAACCTTAAACATCCCACAGAGCATTATTTAAAAATGGAAAGAATATGGCACCACAACAAACCTGCCAAGAGAGGGCCGCCCACCAAAACTCACAGACCAGGCAAGGAGGGCATTAATCAGAGAGGCAACAAAGAGACCAAAGATAACCCTGAAGGAGCTGCAATGCTCCACAGCGGAGATGGGAGTATCTGTCCATAGGACCACTTTAAGCTGTATACTCCACAGAGCTGGGCTTTACGGAAGAATGGCCATAAAAAAAGCCATTTCTTAAAAATAAAAAAAACTATCAAAAAGGTTTGGTGTTCGCCAAAAGGCATGTGGGAGACTTCCCAAACATATGGAAGAAGGTACTCTGGTCAGATGAGACTAAAATTGAGCTTTTTGGCCATCAAGGAAAACGCTGTGTCTGGCACAAACCCAACACTCTCATCACCCCGAGAACACCATCCCCACAGTGAAGCATGGTGGTGGCAGCATCATGCTGTGGAGATGTTTTTCATCGGCAGGGACCGGGAAACTGGTCAGAATTGAAGGAATGATGGATGCCGCTAAATACAGGGAAACTCTTGAATAGTTATGCACGCTCAAGTTTTCTGTTTATTTTGTCTTAGATCTTGTTTGTTTCACAATAAAAAATATTTTGCATCTTCAAAGTCTAAATAAATGTTGTCTAAATAAAATGATACAAACCCCCCCAAAATCAATTTTAATTCCAGGTTGTAAGGCAACAAAATAGGAAAAATGCCAAGGGGGTGAATACTTGATACTAACACAAGATTATCAAACAAAGGGTCTGTTTCTCAAAATCAAATAATTGGTCATGGAGGCTCAAGCATTCATCGCCTAGCCTTTCTCTACCCTTCTGCAATTTTGAAAAATGCTTGAAAACTGGATCTGGTATGTTTTGAGAGTTTCATGCCAATCAGTAGATGTATTGATTAGGCCATTTCTATTTTTAAGGGATGGTACTACCACTGTGTGTGGACATGATCTTGTTAACAATGTTAATCTTAATTTTATTTTTAATTTACATTGTTTTCCCTCCTGTCTGTTAATATTAGTGCACTCTGCAGATTTGTATTTGTATTTATTAGGGATCCCCATTGGCTGTTGCCAAGGCAACAGCTACTCTACCTGGGGTCCAAACACATTAAGGCACTTACACACATTACACACAAAACAAAAGATAAAGCAGTACATCATATAACATTATTACACCACTACATATCTACAATACAAAATGCATAATACCACCATACAACAATATTACAATGTAAGTGTGTGTGCTAGCACATGTGTGCACATGCGTGTGTCTGTACCTTTGTGTGTTTCATTATGGACAGACTTTTCCCCTTCTTAGCTGCTGTTGTATCAATATGTTTTGTCCATGACAGTTTACAATCCAGGGTTACTCCAAGCTGTTTAGTCACCTCAACTTGCTCAATTTCCACATTATTCATTAGGATAATTAGTTGAGGTTTAAGATTTAGTGAATGATTTGTCCCAAATACAATGCTTTTAGTTTTGGAAATATTTAGGAATAAATTATTCCTTGCCACCCATTTTGAAACTAACTGCAGCTCTTTGTTAAGCGTTGCAGTCATTTCAGTTGCTGTAGTAGCTGACGTGTATAGTGTTGAGTCATCCACATACATAGACACACTGGCTTTACTCAAAGCCAGTGGCATGTAGTTAGTAAAGATTGAAAAAAGTAAGAGGCCTAAACAGCTGCCCTGGGGAATTCCTGATTCTACCTGGATTATGTTTGAGAGGCTTCCATTAAAGAACACCCTCTGTGTTCTGTTAGACAAGTAACTCTTTATCCACATTATAGCAGGGGGGTGTAAAGCCATAACACATATGTTTATCCAGCAGCATACTATGATCGATAATGTCAGAAGCCGCACTTAAGTCTAACAAAACAGCCCTCACAATCTTTTTATCATCAATTTCTCTCAGCCAATCATCAGTCATTTGTGTAAGCACTGTGCTTGTTGAATGTCCTTCCTTATAAGCATGCTGAATGTCTGTTGTGAATTTGTTTACTGTAAAATAGCATCGTATCTGGTCAAACACCATTTTTTCCAGAAGTTTACTAAGGATTGGTAACAGGCTGATTGGTCGACTTTTTGAGCCAGTAAAAGGGGCTTTAGTGTTATTGGGTAGCAGAATGACTTTTGCTTCCCTCCAGGCCTGAGGGCACACACATTCTAGTAGGCTTAAATTGAAGATATGGCAAATAGGAGCGCCGTTTGTTGCTGGCATGTCATGCCTAAGTTTGCTAATCTTGCCAATGAAAAAAACAGTAGTTGGCAATATCAGTGGGTTTTGTGATGAATGAGCCATCTGATGCAATGAATGATGGAGCCGAGTTTGCCTTTTCCCCCAAAATTTAATTTAAGCTTTTACTATCATTCTTTATATCATTTATCTTTGTTTCATAGTGTAGTTTCTTCTTCGTTTTATTCAGTTTAGTCTCAATATTTCTTAACATGCAGTACGTTTATTAATTATTGTATTCGGCTGAGCCCGGTGAAGCACGAGGCTAGCTAAACCACTACCTGGACCAATAAAGCTAGCTAGCTAGCGGGTAGCTACTGGTAACTATTAGCAACTGTGGATAGTTGTTTCCAATGTTATTTCACGCTTAAGAGTACCTGTAATTATGCCAGTTAGCTACCTACCATTCAGCTGTTTTTCTAACCTCATTATCTGAAGCGTTAACGTTAGGTAGTTAGTAGCTACTGTACTCAAAATGTAGCTAGCTTGTTGCTACCTGGATAGCTAACTAAACAATAGCTAGAACGACCTAGCTGTATTGTTTGGAGACGCTTTCTCTCCGTTGGGACAGACGCGAACTGGCTAAATCGATTCAGTAGCTAGCTTTACACTTAACTAGCTAACAGTAGCTACTAAGGGTAAGTTATAACCTACATTTATTTATATTTTATTTCTACATACTGGTAACCAGAGTCGTTCAAAATGAATTCCAAACATAGGTGACTAGTTAACGTTAGCTTGGCTCTCTCTGTGTGTTTCATACCGTGGGAGGAGGGGTTGGTTCGTTGACAGAGAGCAATGGCTAGCTAATATGCTAACTATTCTAGTTAGCTAACTAACTGGCTGAATAAGATGACGACGTACTCACTCAAACTGTCAAAACTAACCCCAAAACTTTACACAACGTTCGACACGGACACAAATGATCTGTTTAGCGTGTTAACACACTGTTGGTAGTTTGTTGTAACCGAGTATTGGTGCTAAACCGTGTTATTGGATGCTAGCATGCTAGTTAGCTATGGCATCATAGGATACGGTGCCCTGGGTGGTTTTCACGGAAGAATACTGTACCAAGTTAGCTAGCTGAATAAACTAAGTTAGAGTCTATTCCTAGAAAACATTGAACCGCTGTAGTTTACAACAATTATAATTTCTAAAGTGGAAGTTGGGAGAGTTATATTTGAGTGTTTCAGTGAAACGTAAGTGAGGGAGGCCCCGCTCTCTCGCTTTCCCAGATGTTTAGTTAATTTCATTCCGATCTCCTTTGCATTATTGTAGCCTTTTCTGTAGCCTGTCAACTATGTGTCTGTCTATCCCTGTTCTCTCCTCTCTGCACAGGCCATACAAACACTTCACACCGCATGGCTTCTGCCACTCTAATCTGGTGGTCCCTGCGCGCACAACCCACGTGGAGTTCCAGGTCTCCGGTAGCCTCTGGAACTGCCGTTTTGCGGCCAACAAGACAGAGTTCATCTCAGCCTATGCTACCCCCCAGTCCCTCGAATTCTTGCCGCTGACGGAAACATGGATTACCACAGAAAACACTGCTACTCCTACTGCCCTTTCCTCGTCTGATCATGTGTTCTCGCATACCCCGAGAGCATCTAATCAGCGCAGCGGTGGCACAGGAATCCTCATCTCTCCCAAGTCGACATTCTCTCTTTTCCCCCTGGCCCATCTGTCTATCTCCTCATTTGAATTCCATGCTGTCACAGTCACTAGCCCATTTAAGCTTAACATCCTTATCATTTATCGCCCTCCAGGTTCCCTTGGAGAGTTCATCAATGAGCTTGACGCCTTGATAAGTTCCTTTCCTGAGGATGGCTCACCCCTCACAGTTCTGGGTGACTTTAACCTCCCTACGTCTGCCTTTGACTCATTTCTCTCTGCCTCCTTCTTTCCTCTCCTTTCCTCTTTTGACCTCACCCTCTCACCGTCCCCCCCTACTCACAAGGCAGGCAATACGCTTGACCTCATCTTTACTAGATGCTGTTCTTCTACTAATCTCACTGCAACTCCCCTCCAAGTCTCCGACCACTACTTTGTATCCTTTTCTCTCTCGCTCTCCTCCAACACTACTCACTCTGCCCCTACTCAGATGGTAATGTGCCATCGCAACCTTCGCTCTCTCTCACCCGCTACTCTCTCCTCTTCCATCCATCTCTTCCCTCTACTAAATCCTTCTCCCTCCGATCTCCTGATTCTGCCTCCTCAACCCTCCTCTCCTCCCTTTCTGCATCTTTTGACTCTCTATGTCCCCTATCCTCCCGGCCGGCTCGGTCCTCCCCTCCAGCTCCGTGGCTTGACGACTCATCGCGAGCTCACAGAACAGGGCTACGGGCAGCCGAGCGGAAATGGAAGAAAACTAGACTCCCTGCGGACCTGTCATCTTTTCACTCCCTCCTCTCTACATTCTCTTCCTCTGTTTCTGCTGCTAAAGCCACTTTCTACCACTCTAAATTTCAAGCCTCTGCCTCTAACCCTAGGAAGCTCTTTGCCACCTTCTCCTCCCTGCTGAATCCTCCTCCTCCTCCCCCTCCCCACTCCCTCTCTGTGGATGACTTCGTCAACCATTTTGAAAAGAAGGTTGACGGCATCCGATCCTCATTTATTAAGTCAAATGACACCGGTGGTCCTGCTCTCACTGCCCTACCCTATGCTTTGACTTCTTTCTCCCCTCTCTCTCCAGATGAAATCTTGTGACTTGTGACGGCCAGCCGCCCAACAACCTGCCCGCTTGACCCTATCCCCTCCTCTCTTCTCCAGTCCACTCCCTTACCTCACCTCGCTCATCAACTCATCCTTGTCCACTGGCCATGTCCCTTCCGTCTTCAAGAGAGCGAGAGTTGCACCCCTCCTCAAAAAACCTACACTCGATCCCTCCGATGTCAACAACTACAGACCAGTATCCCTTCTTTCTTTTCTCTCCAAAACTCTTGAGCGTGCCATCTCTAGCTAACTTCCTGCTATCTCTCTCAGAATGACCTTCTTGATCCAAACCAGTCAGGTTTCAAGACTGGTCATTCAACTGAGACTGCTCTTCTTTGTGTCACGGAGGCTCTCCGCACTGCTAAAGCTAACTCTCTCTCATCTTATCCTTCTAGACCTATCTGCTGCCTTTGATACTGTGAACCATCAGATCCACCTCTCCACGCTCTCCGAGTTGGGCATCTCCGGCGCTGCTCACTCTTGGATTGCGTCCTACCTGACAGGTCGCTCAGCCAGCCATTGCGTCCTACCTGACAGGTCGCTCACCCAGCCACGTTTCATCTTCAATGCCCTTGCTGATGGAAGGAGGTTTTCACTCAAAATCTCACGATACATGGCCCCATTCATTCTTTCCTTTACACGGATCAGTCGTGCTAGTCCCTTTGCAGAAAAACAGCCCCAAAGCATGATGTTTCCACCCCCATGCTTCACAGTAGGTATGGTGTTCTTTGGATGCAACTCAGCATTGTTTGTCCTCCAAACACGACAAGTTGAGTTTTTACCAAAAAGTTCTATTTTGGTTTCATCTGACCATATGACATTCTCCCAATCCTCTTCTGGATCATCCAAATGCACTCTAGCAAACTTCAGACGGGCCTGGACATGTACTGGCTTAAGCAGGGGGACACGTCTGGCACTGCAGGATTTGAGTCCCTGGCGGCGTAGTGTGTTACTGATGGTAGGCTTTGTTACTTTGGTCCCAGCTCTCTGCAGGTCATTCACTAGGTCCCCCCGTGTGGTTCTGGAATTTTTGCTCACCGTTCTTGTGATCATTTTGACCCCAAGGGGTGAGATCTTGTGTGGAGCCCCAGATCGAGAGAGATTATCAGTGGTCTTGTATGTCTTCCATTTCCTAATAATTGCTCCCAAAGTTGATTTCTTCAAACCAAGCTGCTTACCTATTGCAGATTCAGTCTTCCCAGCCTGGTGCAGGTCTACAATTTTGTTTCTGGTGTCAGTGGGGGTAAAAAAATATTTAGTCAGCCACCAATTGTGCAAGTTCTCCCACTTAAAAAGATGAGAGAGGCCTGTAATTTTCATCATAGGTACACGTCAACTATGACAGACAAATTGAGAAGAAAAAGAATCCAGAAAATCACATTGTAGGATTTTTAATGAATTTATTTGCAAATTATGGTGGAAAATAAGTATTTGGTCACCTACAAACAAGCAAGATTTCTGGCTCTCACAGACATGTAACTTCTTCTTTAAGAGGCTCCTCTGTCCTCCACTCGTTACCTGTATTAATGGCACCTGTTTGAACTTGTTATCAGTATAAAAGACACCTGTCCACAACCTCAAACAGTCACACTCCAAACTCCACTATGGCCAAGACCAAAGAGCTGTCAAAGGACACCAGGCTGGGAAGACTGAATCTGCAATAGGTAAGCAGCTTGGTTTGAAGAAATCAACTTTGGGAGCAATTATTAGGAAATGGAAGACATACAAGACCACTGGTAATCTCCCTCGATATGGGGCTCCACACAAGATCTCACCCCGTGGGGTCAAAATGATCACAAGAACGGTGAGCAAAAATTCCAGAACCACATGGGGGGACCTAGTGAATGACCTGCAGAGCGCTGGGACCAAAGTAACAAAGCCTACCATCAGTAACACACTACGCCGCCAGGGACTCAAATCCTGCAGTGCCAGACGTGTCCCCCTGCTTAAGCCAATACATATCCAAGCCCGTCTGAAGTTTGCTAGAGTGCATTTGGATGATCCAGAAGAGGATTGGGAGAATGTCATATGGTCAGATGAAACCAAAATAGAACTTTTTGGTAAAAACTCAACTCGTCGTGTTTGGAGGACAAATAATGCTGAGTTGCATCCAAAGAACACCATACCTACTGTGGAGCATGGGGGTGGAAACATCATGCTTTGGGGCTGTTTTTCTGCAAAGGGACCAGGACGACTGATCCGTGTAAAGGAAATAATGAATGGGGCCATGTATTGTGAGATTTTGAGTGAAAATCTCCTTCCATCAGCAAGGGCATTGAAGATTAAACGTGGCTGGGTCTTTCAGCATGACAATGATCCCAAACACACCGCCCGGGCAACGAAGGAGTGGCTTCGTAAGAAGCAGTTCAAGGTCCTGGAGTGGCCTAGCCAGTCTCCAGATCTCAACACCATAGAAAATCTTTGGAGGGAGTTGAAAGTCCGTGTTGCACAGTGACAGCCTCAAAACATCACTGCTCTAGAGGAGATCTGCATGGAGGAATGGGCCAAAATACCAGCAACAGTGTGTGAAAACCTTGTGAAGACTTACAGAAAACATTTGACCTGTGTCATTGCCAACAAAGGGTGTATAACAAAGTATTGAGAAACTTTTGTTATTGACCAAATACTTATTTTCCACCATAATTTGCAAATAAAATCATTACAAATCCTACAATGTGATTTTCAGGATTTTTTTTTCTCATTTTGTCTGTCATAATTGACGTATACCTATGATGAAAATTACAGGCCTCTCTCATCTTTTTAAGTGGGAGAACTTGCACAATTGGTGGCTGACTAAATACTTTTTTCCCCAACTGTATAATATGATCCAGGATCAATATAGACACATCTTACATGCTAAATGCTTGTTTCACAAATGCAGCATTGAATTCATGACTTGAATCAGGCCTCTGATAAGGCCTTCCCAAGCTGTGAACTCAAAGTAGCCATTAATTAGCTTTTTGAGATGTTACAACCTTCATAGTGTAACCCTAACTGGTAGCCCTTTATAATAACACCTTGTAATAAAGCATTTATAATGGATTAGTGAATAGTTTATTTATCACTTAGTAATCATCGCTCCCACATTTGTAAATGTTAGCAAGCTAGTTAGTTATTTACACATTTATAAACACATTATAAAGTATATAATAACCATTCATAAGACGTTTAAATGTCCTTATAAACCATTTACTAATCATTAGTAAAGTCGTTTTGCAGACCCTAATCTAAAGTGAGGACTATTCATACTTTCTTAATACTTTTCTACCAAAACTAAAGTGTGGATTGCTGTCACTCGTTGGAGCAGTCCATAGACCGCTAAGGAAACAATTATCTGAATAGATCATTTTGCTGAACAATCACATTACGTTTCAAGAGT
This sequence comes from Coregonus lavaretus, assembly GCF_964263955.1. Classification (NCBI taxonomy): domain Eukaryota; kingdom Metazoa; phylum Chordata; class Actinopteri; order Salmoniformes; family Salmonidae; genus Coregonus; species Coregonus lavaretus. The sequence continues at coordinate 5,213,874 of NC_139992.1, read as the reverse complement.
TACTATCTTTATAGGCCCAGTAAAACTGGCGCCAAACAAAGCAAAGCGTGAAAATAGCCTGTGGTTAAAAGACTGAAGCATTGGAAGTATTGAAAGGTTATACGTCTCATTTCAACCTGCAAATCATACACGTAACATTTCTACCTCAATCACATATCAGCATTAATAAAGGAATAAAAATCCACAGGAGGAAAACTGTCCGGTCCGGCCAGATGTTGTGTAGGCTACATCTCCCTGTTTTATGATTATTAGTTCGCATTCGCGAGGTTGACTACATTAGCAAAACATTCACATTACAACTCTTCCTCACGTCCTTGCAACAGTTGTTTTGCTAACGTTTTTGTGAATAACATGTTCTAAATATTTATCCTGTGTTGTGTGCTTATTCTTTTACCATTGATTTGTTCTAGGCCAGCGGTTAACAAACTAGGAGTCGCGAACCCAGGTGGGGTCGCCTGATATGAAAATGGGGTTGCGGGATAAGTTCCAAAATCCTGAAGAAGAAAAATAATATATGTATACAATACCAGTCAAAAGTTTGGACGGACCTTCTCATTCAAGGGTTTTTCTTTATTTTTTACTATTTTCTACATTTTAGAATAATAGTGAAGACATCAACACTATGAAATAACACATATGGAATCATGTAGTAAGCAAAACGTGTTAAACAAATGAAAATATATTTTATATTTGAGATTCTTCAAAGTAGCCACCCTTTGCCTTGATGACAGCTTTGCACACTCTTGGTGCACCTGTGTAATGATCATGCTGTTTAATCAGCTTCTTGATATGCCACACCTGTCAGGTGGATGGATTATCTTGGCAAAGGAGGAATGCTCACTAACAGGGTTTTAAACTAATTTGTGCAAAAACTTTGAGAGAAATAAGCTTTTTGTGCATATGTAACATTTCTGGGATAACTTTCAAAATTCTTGACATTTTCCGTATTGACTGACCTTCATGTCTTAAATTAATGATGAACTGTCATTTCTCTTTGCTTATTTGAGCTGTTCTTGCCATAATATGGACTTGGTATTTTACCAAATAGGGCTATCTTCTGTATACCACCCCTACCTTGTCACAACACAAGTGATTGGCTCAAACGCAATAAGAGGAAAGAAATACCACAAATGTACTTTAACAAGGCACACCTGTTAATTGAAATGCATTCCAGGTGACTACCTCATGACGCTGGTTGAGAGAATGCCAAGAGTGTGCAAAGCTGTCATGAAGGCAAAGGGTGGCTATTTGAAGAATCTCAAATATAAAATATATTTTGATTTGTTTAACACTTTTTTGATTACTACATGATTGCATATGTGTTATTTCATAGTTTCGATGTCTTCAATATTATTCTACAATGTAGAAAATAGTAAAAATAAAGAAAAACCCTTGAATGATTAGGTGTTCTAGAACCTTTGACCGGAAGTGTATATTTCTTATGAAATAGTGGTATATACAGTGCCTTCAGAAAGTATTCAGACCCCTTGACTTTTTCCACATTTTGTTAGGTTACAGCCATATTCTAAAATTGACTAAATAGTTTTTTCCCCCCTCATCAATCTACACACAATACCCCATAATGACAAAGCAAAAAACTGGTTTTTAGAAATTTTAGCAAATTAAAAAACCGAAATATCACATTTACATAAGTATTCAGACCCTTTACTCAGTACTTTGTTAAAGCACATTTGGCAGCGATTACAGTCTCGAGTCTTCTTGGGTATGACGCTACAAGCTTGGCACACCTGTATTTGGGGAGTTTCTCCCATTCTTCTCTGCAGATCCTCTCAAGCTCTGTCAGGTTGGATGAGGAGCGTTGCTGCACAGCTACTTTCAGGTCTCTCCAGAGATGTTAGATTGGGTTCCAGTCCAGGCTCTGGCTGGACCACTCAAGGACATTCAGAGACTTTTCCCGAAGCCATTCCTGCGTTGTCTTGGCTGTGTGCTTAGGGTCGATGTCCTGTTGGAAGGTGAACCTTCACCCCAGTCTTAGGTCCTGAGCGCACTGGAGCAGGTTTTCATCAAGGATCTCTCTGTACTTTGCTCCGTTCATCTTTCCCTCGATCCTGACTAGTCTCCCAGTCCCTGCTGCTGAAAAACATCCCCACAGCATGATGCTGACACCACCATGCTTCACCGTAGGGTTGGTGCCAGGTTTCCTCCAGAAGTGAAGCTTGACATTCAGGCCAAAGAGTTCAATCTTGGTTTGATCAGACCAGAGAATCTTGTTTCTCATGGTCTAAAAGAGTCTTTAGGTGCCTTTTGGCAAACTCCAAGCGGGCTGTCATGTGCCTTTTACTGAGGAGTGGCTTCCGTCTGGACACTCTACCATAAAGGCCTAATTGGTGGAGTGCTGCAGAGATGGTTGTCCTTCTGGAAGTTTCTCCCATCTCCACAGAGGAACTCTAGAGCTCTGTCAGAGTGACCATCAGGTTCTTAGTCACCTCCCTGACCAAGGCCCTTCTCCCCCGATTGCTCAGTTTGGCCGAGCGGCCAGCTCTAGGATGAGTCTTGGTGGTTCCAATCTTCTTCCTGATGGAGGCCACTGTCTTCTTGGGGACCTTCAATGCTGCAGACATTTTTTGCTTCCCTTCCACAGATCTGTGCCTCGACAATCTGATCTCTGCGCTATGGACAATTCTTTCGACCTCATGGCTTGGTTTTTGCTCTGACATGCACTGTCAACTATGGAACCTTAAATAGACAGGTGTGTGCCTTCCAAATCATGTCCAATCAATTGAATTTACCACAGGTGGACTCCACTCAAGTTGTAGAAACATTGTTGGTGGTATGAAATAGTGGTATAGTCCGGCACAGTTGATGCGTCATAATACCATAAAACCTAGTGGTAAAACCCAGTAATGGTTCGAATCATTTTTTCACCATTCATTTTTGCGTCTGCGATTTTAGAACTACTTCATTTAAGGTCTGTGTTTTGTGTAGGCTTACCCTGGCGTGAAGTTTTGATAACCGTGTAAATCTCTATTGGACAAGGTGAGTTTTATTATTATATTCTCCTCAATTTACTCCCCCAAAAAATGAAATGCTAATTAGCAACAGAGAAGACCTCAGCAAGACTACAAATTCCTGCACATCATCTCTAGTCGACACTGTCAGCTACCATTCACCAGTGCGATCAGAGACATGTGTCCAATCCATTAACTTCTTGTCCATTTTTTCTGTCTTAGCTAGCAACTGACTACACTTTAGCTAGCTAGTTAGCAGAGCAGTAGATACAAAAATAGCCTACATAATTGCTAAAAGTTTAAGCATCTTAGCAATAGTGTGTTCTATACAGCTGTCAACATTCTACAAGGAAAGAGCCAATTAATCATTGATGTAATCATTAACTAGATTACCCCGGATACCAGACTTCGATGAGTGATAACTCAGTAGAATGTTGTCATTGATGAAAATGAATCAAAAAATCTATTGACATTCAGAATTTACTTTGTTTAGACATCCAGCCTGTATTGTTGTCAAGTCCTCCTCTTGTTCACCATCCAAAGGACACAGGGACAACTCAAATTTCTGACTCAATCTTTTTTATTTTTAGTTTGCTTTCAGTTGATTGGTCTGTCCAGTAAATTAGCCAGTAAATTAGGTTGTAAACCTTTAAAGACAGAACAAAAAGTTACCATTTTAATTAAACATTTTAATGAACTTAAATTAGTTTAAACATTTAAATAAACATTCTAAATAACTTAAATGAATTAACCATTTAAGCCTTTTACCATTGGCGTCTTTGGACTGAACCTGTGAGTGAACTTGGAGTCTTCTCTCTGAAGTTTGTTCTTCTGAATGACTGAGCCCCTCCATGCCTTCACAGGTGCTCCAATCAGTGAAAATGACTGATCAGGTGACAAGCAGCCGGTTTGCTGCTGCTGGTGCACTCTGGGAAGTGTAGTTATTTGACTCACTCCTGAGATTCAGCTCAACAATTGTAGTTTCATGACCAGAGACAAATCTTCAAAGGCACAGTATTTATTTATCTGGAGTGGTACATGCATTCACAGTCTTGATTTATAGGATCCTTCCCAATATATGATTGATATGTCAACTGAAAAAAATCAAAGTTATTAATTAAAAGTTATCAAAAATATAAACGCAACATGTAAAGTGTTGTCCCATGTTTCATGAGCTGAAATCAAGATCCCAGAAATGTTCCATGTGCACAAAAAGCGTATTTATCTCAAATACGTTGTGCACAAATGTCTTTACATCCATGTTAGTGAGCATTTATCTGCCAAGATAATCCATCCACCTGACAGGTGTGGCATATCAAGAAGCTGATTAAACAGTATGATCATTACACAGGTGCACCTTGTGCTGGGAACAATAAAAGGCCACTCTAAAATGTGCAGTTTTGTCACACAACACAATGCCACAGATGTCTCAAGTTTTGAGGGAGTGTGCAATTGGCATGCTGACTGCAGGAATGTCCACCAGAGCTGTTGCCAGATAATTTAATGTACATTTCTCTACCATAATGTCGTTTTAGAGAATTTCGAAGTACATCCAACCGACCTCACAACCGCAGACCACATGTAACCACGCCAGCTCAGCACCTCCACATCCAGCTTCTTCACCTGAGGGATCGTCTGAGACCGGCCACCCGGACAGCTGATGAAACTGAGGACTATTTCTGTCTGTAAGAAAAGCCCCTTTGTGGCGTAAAACTCATTCTGATTGGCTGAGCCTGGCTCACCAGTGGGTGCCCAATCATGTGAAATCCATAGATTAGGGCCTCATTTATTTATTTCAATTGACTGATTTCCTTATATGAACTGTAACTCAGTAAAATCGTTGTTGAAATTGTTGCATGTTGCGTTTAGATTTTTGTTCAGTATAGATAACGTAAGTTCAATCACAAAGGCTGGTCTGAGTGCATCTCCTCAGTTTCATTCAGTAGAACAACACAACTCACATTACATTTTATCATGGGCACAGTGGAAATGTACATCTGTGATGTTTAAATGATGTCTTACCCCCTGAGTGAGAGAGAGTACATAACTTCCTGCTGAGGGTGGCGCACTGCTTCTCGTGGGGTGAGCCTGATGTTCCGCGTGTCACGCCTCATGTCTAAAACATGGAGAAAAGGGGAGACAAAGTCAAAATGTTGACGCATCTACAGATTCAAATGTTTTACACAATATTGTATCATATTTGATGAGTTACTGACCTGTCCGTCCACAGGTTCGATCTGCTGTAGTCTCCACAACTGGATCACACTGGCACAGGATGTCCATGCACCGGATAGCCTGAGGGATGCACTCCTGTTGGACTGGAAAACAAAGAGGCGTGGTAAGTGGTGGGTCTTTTCCAATGCTGTATCAACATCTTTATCTGAACAGAAAACACATTGTTTATCATACTCCACACTCAATCCTCATTGTTTGTTTTTGTTTCCCAATCAACAGTCTGGATCTTCCTCTTCTGCCATGGTGGATGAGACACCTTAAATACAGGGCCGTTTCTCTTTCCCACCGGAAAATGGCAGCTACAGACCCGAGTGTTGTCATTGGGTTTCCGGTCCGACCATCTGAAAGACAAAAAAAAATTAAAAAAAACTTTTACTAGCTAGCTAAGTTGATTACTAAAATGGTAACATCTATTTTAAAATACCAAAACCCACAGACTTGACTATTGTAACAGTAAAATAGACTGGGCTTTAGTCTTATCTGCACATCTTTAAAATCCTACTATGTGGATGGGACATTTCTGCTGGGATGGAGGAATCATCTGGAATGCTCAACTAGTCTAGCGACGCCTCTCATTTACAGAGGTCGTAAAACGGTTAAATGTACGTGTGCTTACCGGAGTAGTGGTTAGAATCCGGGTACATAGCACAGAACCGTACTTGCTTCTGATCGACAGAGAGACTTTAGGTTTAGCTAGTTCACTACAAAAAGGCAGAGGGTAATTTTAAAAAATGTAGTAATAAAAAAAATGCTACGGTAGCTTAGCTATGTAATTTGCAAAATGCTCAACAAGAATTCCACACGACAAACTAAAAAGGCTATAACATCTACGTTACTTGCTAGGCTACTTGTCGATGAGTTTGCATGGAGAAATGTGCCTTGAGGGATGACGTCAAAGCTTGCGACAAGATGTGTAGTTCTGAATGAAAGCCACATTAGCAGCTAATCAGCATTTCATTTTGGGAGGTAATTACAGGCGAATATGTTGATAAAAGTGACCTTGTCTGAGAGAGGTTTGCGAGGTTATCAAAACGTCGCGCCAGGGGGTAAGCCTACACCAAACACAGACCTTATATGAAGTAGTTCTAATAATTATTAGAACCATTTCCGTATTTTACCACTAGGTTTTATGGGTATTATGACTCATTCAGTGGTCCTCAATATAGTTGTAGGGTTAGTTGGTTGGATGAAATAGTGGTACACTATATATACAAAGTATGTGGACACCCCTTCAAATTTGTGGATTCGGCTATTTCAGCCACATCCGTTGCTGACAGGTGTATAAAATCGAGCACACAGCCATGCAATCTCCATAGACAAACATTGGAAGTAGAATGACCAGAGTGCGCAGCTGAACACTGTATGCGGAAACACTTGGTTTGTTATTTTTAACTAAAACAACCATTATTCATTACCAAACTTGTTTTTGCATGGATTCCGCAACGCGTTAGCTTTTAACAGCTAGGACCGTTATTTCTTGTCCCGCTTAACAGACAGGTTGAAGCCTGCTTGACAGAGCCGCAAAGCTGTCCCAGATGACTAACAAAGTTAGTCCCAGATGAGTTTTGCATTGGAGCCCTCTTTGTTTGGAGAAATAAATGAACGGTTCCAGCGCTGTAGGAGCTGTATCTACTACGCTTTGTTTCGGGACAAACCGGATCACTCAGAGTTCCAATGCGGCAATTGTTTGCTTGCCGAGGATTATAGGCTTGAGGTGGCTTCCTTGATCACGCAGGCTGCCAGCCTACGTAAGAAACTGGGGAAAACGCAGAATGGAATGTTTACCTTTTCTGTGTCTGTGGCTGGATGGCGTTCGTGCTTGTTGGATGCATCTCCGCCTTGCCGTTTGTCGTTATCCGACTGGCCAGTGTTGCCCAGAGCTCCCCCATCTGATAGCGGAGTCAAAGGAGCACAGCAAGAGGAGCATGGCAATCAACAATGGTCGCATGTCACGAGCCGTGGAAGCCGAAGACAGTGGCCACCCGCAAAGCAGTCTAGACTCCTAATCAGAGGCCCGGAGCAGATACAAACAACGAATAGTTTCGCCGTCCTGGAGTCTGATCTTCCTGCACCTTCGTTGCTGGGGGTACCTGTGTCTGTGGCCGACTACTCCTACGATTTCGAAGTCGATGTCGGCAACCTTCCGTCCCTGCTCTGGAACGAGCGGGGCTTCTCCATCTGTCGGACGCCTGCACCAGGCGCCAGGAGCAACGGGCTCAAGTTATCCTGTGTCTCTCCCGTCCATAAAGGGTTCTCCGAATCCTGTGAAGCGGGGGAGTGGGCAGATTTCCTCATCCTTCTCGCCAGCTGTGATTTTTCCTTTCACAGCATTATAAGGCTACGTTGAGAAAATGACTTGTCAATGACCCAAGCCCAGCTCAGTTAATCCCTACCATTGTGACGCTGGGTTGTCATAGTACTTCAGCAAATGTACATTATACCAGGGGCGTTGGTAGACACAATGTAAGTAACCTAATATATGTCCCTGTAACTGCCCTGAATGCCTCTGCTGGTCCTACAGCTATTGTATGCTGTAATCATGAGCCTATGAACCAGATTTATACTGTTAGCACTGAGGCGTTGTGCCCTAGTAAGAAGTCCAGTGTGTACAGCTCACCCTGCACTAACATTAATAAAATGAGCATATCTACCTCTGCTAAGCTTCCCAGTAAAGCAATGAAAACAAGTAAGCATCCCAGAAGAAAACTGCATGTTAACATAAGTAGCTTAAGAAACAAGGTTCATGAAATCAATAATTTGCTAGTAACAGATGACATTCATATTCTGACTATCTCTGAAACTCACTTAGATAATACCTTTGATGACACAGTGGTAGCAATACAAGGTTATAACATTTACAGAAAAGACAGAAATGCCAATGGTGGAGGTGTTGCTGTTAATATTCAGAACCACATTCCTGTAAAGCTTAGAGAGGATCTTATGTTAAATACTGTTGAAGTAATATGGCTACAGGTTCATCTGTCTCACCTAAAGCCAATTTTTGTGGGAAGCTGCTATAGAACACCAAGTGCTAACAGTCAGTATCTGGATAACGTGTGAAATGCTTGATAATGTATGTGATATCAACAGAGAGGTATATTTTCTGGCTGATTTAAATATTGACTGGCTTTCATCAAGCTGCCCACTCAAGAAAAAGCTTCAAAATGTAACCAGTGCCTGCAACCTGATTCAGGTTATCAGTCAACCTACCAGGGTAGTTACAAACAGCACAGGAATTAAATCATCAACATGTATTGATCACATCTTTACTAATGCTGCAGAAATGTGCTTTAAAGCAGTATCCAGATCCATCGGATGTAGTGATTCCAATATAGCAGCCATATCTAGGAAAACCAAAGTTCCAAAGGCTGGGCCTAACATTGTGTATAAGAGGTCATACAATAAGTTTTGAAGTGATTCCTATGTTGTTGATGTAAATAATATTTGTTGGTCTGTGGTGTGTAATGAGGAGCAAACAGACGCTGCACTTGACACATTTGTGAAATTGCTTATTCCAGATACTAATAAGCATGCACCCATTAAGACAATGACTGTAAAAACTGTTAAATCCCTGTGGATTGATGAGGAATTGAAAAATGGTATGGTTGAGAGGGATGAGGCAAAAGGAATGGCAAATAAGTCTGGCTGCAAAACCGATTGGCAAACGTATTGCAAATTGAGAAATCATGTGAATAAACTAAATAAAAAGAAGAAGAAACTACACTATGAAAGAAAGATAAATGACATAAATGACAGTAAAAAGCTTTGGAGCAGCTTAGATGAAATTTTGAGGAAAAAGGCAAACTCTATCATTCATTGAATCAGATGGCTTATTCATCACAAAACCGACTGATATTGCCAACTACTTTAATGATTTTTTCATTGGCAATATTAGCAAACTTAGGCATGACATGCCAGTAACAAACGCTGACACTACACATCCAAGTTTATCTGACCAAATTATGAAAGACAAGCATTGTAATTTTGAATTCCGTAAAGTGACTGTGGAAGAGGTGAAAAAAGTATTGTTGTCTATCAACAATGACAAGCCACCGGGGTCTGACAACGTGGTTGGCAAATTACTGAGGATAATAGTGGATGATATTTTGCCCTCCTATTTGCCATATTTTCAATTTAAGCCTACTAGAAGGTGTGTGCCCCCAGGAAGCAAAAGTCATTGCGCTACCTAAGAATAGTAATGCCCTCTTTACTGGCTCAAATAGCTGACCAATCAGCCTGTTACCAACCCTTAGTAAACTTTTTGAAAAAATTGTGTTTGACCAGATACATTGCTATTTTACAGTAAACAAATTGACAACAGACTTTCAGCACGCTTATAAGGAAGGACATTCAACAAGCATAGCACAAATGACTGATGATTGGATGAGAGAAATTAATGAAAAAAATATTGTGGGGCTGTTTTGTAAGACTTCAATGCGGCTTTTGACATTATCGATCGATCATAGTCTGCTGCTGGAAAAACATTGGTGTTATGGCTTTACACCCCCTGCTATATTGTGGATAAAGAGTTACCTGTCTAATAGAACACAGAGGGTGTTCTTTAATGGAAGCCTCTCCAACATCATCCAGGTAGAATCAGGAATTCCCCAGGGCAGCTGTCTAGGCCCATTACTTCTTTCAATCTTTAGTAATGACATGCCACTGGCTTTGAGTAAAGCCAGTGTGTCTATGTATGCAGATGACTCAACACTACACGTCAGCTACTACAGCAACTGAAATGACTGCAACACTTAACAAAGAGCTGCAGTTAGTTTCATAGTGGGTGGTAAGGAATAAGTTAGTCCTAAATATTTCTAAAACTAAAAGCATTGTATTTGGGACAAGTCATTCACTAAACCGTAAACCTCAACTAAATATTGTAATAAATATTGTGGAAATTGAGCAAGTTAAGGTGACTAAACTGCTTGGAGTAACCCTGGATTGTAAACTGTCATGGTCAAAACATATTGATACAACAGTAGCTAAGATAGGGAGAAGTCTGTCCATAATAAAGCGCTGATCTACCTTCTTAACAGCACTATCAACAAGGCAGGTCCTACATGCCCTAGTTTTGTCGCACCTGGACTAATGTTCAGTCGTGTGGTCAGGTGCCACAAAAAGGGACTTAGGTCAATTGCAATTGTCTCAGAACAGGGCAGCCCGGCTGGCCCTTGGATGTACACAGAGAGCTAACATTAATAAGATGCATGTCAATCTCTCCTGGCTCAAAGTGGAAGAGAGATTGACTTCATCACTACTTGTATTTGTGAGAGGTATTGACATGTTGAATGCACCGAGCTGTCTGTTTGAACTACTGGCACATAGATTGGACACCCATGCTTACCCCACAAGACATGCCACAAGAGGTCTCTTCACAGTCCCCAAATCCAGAACAGACTATGGGAGGCGCACAGTACTACATAGAGCCATGACTACATGAAACTCTATTCCACATCAAGTAACTGATGCAAGCAGTAAAATTAGATTTAAAAAAACAGATAAAAATACACCTTATGGAATAGCGAGGACTGTGAAGCAACACAAACATAGGCACAGACACATGCATACACATACATGATAACATACGCACTATACACACACGTACACATGGATTTTGTATTGTAGATTTGTGGTAGTGGTGGAGTAGGGGCAGCAGCTAATGGGGATCCATAATAAATACAAAATACAAATACCATACTGAGGAGTTCAGTGACTTTCAATGTGGCCCTGTCATAGGATGCCATCTTTCCAACAACTCAGTTTGTCACATTTCTGTCCTGCTAGAGCTGCCCCAGTCAACCGTAAGTGCTGTTATTGTGAAGTGGAAACATCTAGAAGCAACAACGGCTCAGCCGCGAAGTGGTAGGCCGCACAAGCTCACAGAACGGGACCACCGAGTGCTGAAGTGCGTAGCACATAAAAATCTTGATCTCTCATGAAATGGGTTTCCATGGCCGCACACAAGCCTAAGATCACCATGCGCAATGCCAAGCATCGGCTGGAGTGGTGTAAAGTTTGCCGCCATTGGACTCTGGAGCAGTGGAAACGCGTTCTCTGGACTGATAAATCACACTTCACCATCTGGCAGTCCGACGGCCTAATCTGGGTTTGGCGGATGCCAGGAGAATGCTACCTGCCCCAATGCATAGTGCCAACTGTAAAGTTTGGAATAATGTTCTGGGGCTGTTTTTCATGGTTCGGTCTAGGCCTCTTAGTTCATTCTAGACGATTCTATGCTTCAAACTTTGTGGCAATAGTTTGGGGAAGGCCCTTTCCTGTTTAAGCATGACAATGCCCCCGTGTACAAAGCGAGGTCCATCGAGACCAGTGTGGAAGAACTTGACTGACCTGCACAGAGCCCTGACCTCAACCCCATTGGAACGCCGACTGTGAGCCAGGCCTAATCGCTCCAACATCAGTGCCCGACCTCACTAATGCTCTTGTGGCTGAATGGAAGCAAGTCCCCGCAGCAATGTTCCAACAATTAGTGGAAAGCCTTCCCAGAAGAGTGGAGGCTGTTATAGCAGCAAAGGGGGGAACCAACTCCATTTTAATGCCCATGATTTTGGAATTAGATGTTCAATGAGCAGGTGTCCACATTCTTTTGGTCAGATAGTGTATGTAATGTTACATTAGAAGTATTAATATATGTAATGTTACGTTACAAGTGTTTATAGAATACTTATAGAATACTTTATAGAAGTATTGGAGGGTTATTTTGCGGCGCCATGTTTTCCTTTCCTCCTTTCATTTTTATTTTTGTATCCCAACATGTAATGTGATGACCACACACTCCTGCACAGTAGGTGGCGGCATACACAAACAAAATGTGCGAAGGCCATGATACCAAAGAAGAGGGGGGGACGTTCACAAAGTATATAAAACAAATATTTGGTCTTAAGCCCACGAATGCAATCGTCAATGATTAGGCCTCTCACCAGTTATATTCAATAAATCCTGCAATTATTTTGGAAATCATCCAGCCTGTGACTACCTTACACCTCTCTTGGCCGTGAGACACGGTACTCGTTGACAATAAACACTGTATTCTACTCACCTTGCACTGAAATGCAATGAACTTCGTAAATGAGTGAATAATAACTTGAATATGAAGTAGTCCTAAGAGGGTTAGAGCTATGGGTTACGGCTGGGCTGTGTAGAGTATGCCGAACGTTGGGAACCGAATTGCATCTGTGAATGAGCCGTTCATTTGGCTTCTGTTACTGCTGCTTTTTGAGCTCCAGAAAAACGATTATCTGCAGATAAATTATAAAAACATGATCTGATTGTTATTCCTCACTGCAGGAACACTAGATACTAAGGATACATTTTTGTTGCAGGCCATCTAATAATTTGGTCAGGTAAAAATGTATTTGAACTCACATGTCACGATCTAACATAACGGCAGGAAACTATGTAGGCTTTACTTCAGATATTTGCTATTTTGAAATGGTGCTGTTAAGCGCTACTGAACGAAGAACCATTTGGGAGCCAAATGAACGGCCCTTTTAGCTGTACGGAGCCAAATGAGCCGCCTCAGTGAAAAGACTCGGAATGCGCATCACTACTGTGCTGGGCTTTGTAGGCCTAGGCCTAATTTAGCCTATGTCCCATATTCTACAGCTAGATGGAGCTATGTGGCTATAATACAATTTATTTGGCAAGGAATGCGCTGCAAGTAGTTGCAATGCTTTGCACAATAGCTGGAGGCACTGCGCCTCCTTTAATAGCTGGAGTAACAAACCAAGAGAGGTCTGCCACTAATTTCAACGTAATCCTGTCAATCGCACAGTCTTCCGACATGGCGAACACGAAGGAGCTGCTCGCCGGAGAAGCCAGCATCTGAACTCCATTTGGTTCCATGGAAGCAGATTGAACTGCGTCTGGAAGTGGATGTAAAGGTCTTTCGTCAATTGGGAAATATACACGTGAATTATCCACATTTTCAAGACTGGGTAAGATTTAATGCCGTTCGTTTCCCTATGTGCAAAACGGCAGTGTGCAACTTGTTTCAGAAGATTAGAGATAAATCGTAGAACTATCCCCAGTTGCCTTGGATTTTGAAGCATGAAGAATGTTAACATTATGCTTCACCCGATAGTTATCGCAGATAGTTATAAATCGTTATTACAATCAAGTAGTCAATGAATGGAAGATTTAACCGTGTTTTTGCCCCGTGGTTCTTGATAGGTAGGCTATTTTACGACCGAGAGTGGTGATAAAAAAGCAGTAGTCATCCACTACATCCGATGTACAAGACCAAAATTGAATGGGATAACATCTCATGACCATAGACCATAGCCTTCATACAATAATTTTGTCATGAAGAATGGGTGTTGGATATGCGGCATTTACATAGCCATCCCCCATAAGGTTTGCAATTTAAATGGCAACATGTCATCAGCGAGAGTTCATTGTTACTTTGTTACCCTTGAGGGTTGTTAGTTGCTGGTCAGTTGAGTGCAGGCTGTGAATTTGTGTCACAGCATGCGTTGTAGCCCATCAATGTCCAATGTTTAGGCTACTGTACTCTAACCTACAGTATGGTGTGTGCGTAAAATGTGATAAGGACTATGATCAATATCCATTTCCCCAATAATCCAGTAACTTTCTTGTTCTCTCAATATTTATTTATTTTACCTTTATTTAACTAGGCAAGTCAGTTAAAAACAAATTATTATTTACAATGACGGCCTACCCCGGCCAAACCCGGACGACGCTGGTCCAATTGTGCACCGCCCTATGGGACTCCCAATCACCACCGGATTGTGATACAGCCTGGAATCGAACCAGGGTCTGTAGTGACGCCTCTAGCACTGAGATGCAGTGTCTTAGACCGCTGTGGCAATGAAAAATACATAGCCTGAAAGCTGTTTGTTTATTTTATATGGTGTGCATAAATTGCCTGTTTCCATATTGGTTCAATTTGATATTCCAAATATGCGCTTGTCAAGACTTCTGATTTTATGTGATTTTACCAGAAAGATTGCGATAATATGACTCACCAAACTGTCAAACAGTCACCCCTCCCCCAAATGTACAGTCATTAACAATCTTGTATTGTGGAGAAGGCATACTAGTGTTCTGTTATTTGATCGATCCTATAGGAACCACAGTTATACAGGGCTTTCATTTTTGCCCTGGTGTGGGGGTCAAACATAATTTCAGAATTATGGGTATATTTCTTGAAATCATGTTCTATCATGCAAACCCCCTTTAACACATAACTTACAATGGCATGATGGTATTCAAATTAGAAATTGAAATTCGGCTCCAATATGAGAGCCACAGCCAGGTATTAATGTCTGTGGAGCTTGAAGCATGTTGCTGAATCCAGTCGAAATGGGAGTGGATTTTCACCACGTCTCAGGCAGACCGTTGGCTGAACTACACCATCCTCAAGTCATTCAGCCGGCTGTAATCAAATCCAGCTGTGCAGTTGCAGAAATGGTGCCTGCATGTGTTGGACTGCTCTGAAGGGCTCCGTGTGCTCCTGCTGCCTACAGATAGAGAAGCCTCTGTTACAGCCAAAACTGCCTGCCAGAGCCAGCAGCCACAGCACTATTTTACGCCATTGTGGGGAATTTCAAGCAGACAAGTTCAAAGCCAGGGTAAATCACCCTGTGAATATATATATATATATATATTTTAAATATGTTCCCCTGGCGTTGTATGCTATAGTGTCCATTCCTGAGCTAGCATACCATTAGTATGACACAGCCCGGCTGTCTTCCACAGTAACAACATAGTAGTAACAGAGCTGTGACTGTGAGTTGCACTAAGCCAAAGACTACCTTCTTATGCAGAGGGACACGTACTGTATGGCAACACGTGGCAGACTGGCCGTTGATTCATGAGCTTGGGGGCAGGGAAGCCCTGGGTCTCTCTATTCTCATAGCCCTGGGTCTCTCTATTCTCATAGCCCTGGGTCTCTCTATTCTCATAGCCCTGGGTCTCTCTATTCTCATAGCCCTGGGTCTCTCTATTCTCATAGCCCCGGGTCTCTCTATTCTCATAGCCCCGGGTCTCTCTATTCTCATAGCCCTGGGTCTCTCTATTCTCATAGCCCTGGGTCTCTCTATTCTCATAGCCCTGGGTCTCTCTATTCTCATAGCCCTGGGTCTCTCTATTCTCATAGCCCTGGGTCTCTCTATTGTCATAGCCCTGGGTCTCTCTATTCTCATAGCCCTGGGTCTCTCTATTCTCATAGCCCTGGGTCTCTCTATTCTCATAGCCCTGGGTCTCTCTACTCTCATAGCCCTGGGTCTCTCTATTCTCATAGCACTGGGTCTCACTATTGTTTGGAGAGTATTGTTCCAGTATTTATGGGTTATGAGCCAAGGGTTTTCATTCCCATATTAAAATCCTTATTTTGACGTCCCCCTTCATGGTTTCTGTTGAAGGGGACAACTCACAGACGTGCTTGGACTGCATGCTTATCTCTATTCACTTGTGACATCAGTAGCAATGGTTTAAATCTCCCCAAGCCAACAGTGTCTTCCCTCCCACTCATGTGACCCCTTAGCTGGAACATTCTAACAGCACTCCACTCTCACCCAGCCCATGACAGTGTATATTATGGACATGTGCAGCTGAAATCTAACACAAATGTTATTAAATGAACTGAGAAATTACACAAATCTTTACAAAAATCTTAATTTTCTTTCTCTTCAGGGTTTATATCACATATAGCCCATGTTGCTTTTGGTTTCCCATCTTTGTTTGGCTTCAAACCCCCAAGCGAGGTCAACCGTTTTATCCTCAATTTACCAGCTCTTGATGTGTTGGCCAAATTCAACTGTCTTTATATGCAACACTGAGCTAAATTTGAATCTGAACTTTGAACATTGTGCCCCTCTGCTCCTTCAGCAGTCAGTGAGCCACTTTAGTGTCTGAATAAGAGCTGCCCCCGCCTTCACCACGCTCCAATGCCCCAGTTGGTGAGGTCTACAGATGACATCAGCAGGCTGGAATGTGTGATAAACAGAGAATGAAGCAGGACATCTAGGTGTGGATTGTCCTGCTTCTGCTACCTAAACCCAGAATGAATGCTCCTGTAACTGGTCAAAACACATTCCACCACCTGGAGATAGTAATTCATTGACTAGATCCACACAGCCCTGATGGTATGTCCTTATTAGCAGCTGGATGTCTGTGAACCTGGGGCATTCTCTCTCTCTCGCTCGGTTGCTTCTCACTATCTCTACTGTTTTGTAGTTCACTCACTCTTTCTGCCAGTGTTCCAACGCTATAGATAATTTGTACAAACAAGTCCCTTCTCTTGCTGATTGTTGTCATCATATATTGATGGGTTTGCCTTTTGGAAGTTCTTACAGAGTCAGTGATGTCACACATGCAGCTAACATAAATATATGGCAATGTCGTAGCCGGCCGCGACCGGGAGACCCATGGGGCGGCGCACAATTGGCCCAGCATCGTCTAGGGTATTGGTGGGAATTGCCGGCAGGGGATGTAGCTCAGTTGGTAGAGCATGGCGTTTGCAACGCCAGGGTTGTGGGTTTGATTCCCACGGGGGGTATGAAAAAAAAAATATATATATATATAAATAAATAAATAAATAAATAAATAAAAATATGTAAGTCGCTCTGGATAAGAGCGTCTGCTAAATGACTAAAATGTAAATGTAAATGTCTGATCTACTCAAAATTACAACAAACTAATTGCAGCATTACCGCAAAAATGGAAGAGGCAAGTGGAAGGGGGAGAAAGTAAGGAACTTGTCTGTCGGCCCTGCATTAAAGACCAAAATTGATTAAAGAAAATTGTGATAAGTAAAAAGTATACCAGTTTCATTTAAGGACCAACAAATTGACAGCTGTTCCATATAGATTGCAAATTAGTTGGGAAGAGATTTTAGATGTACCGATTCCATGGGACATGGACAATGCATTCAAAACTATTTAAATGTAGGTTTTTACCAGCTTCACCTGGAATGCTTTTCCAACAGTCTTGAAGGAGTTCCCACATATGCTGAGCACTTGTTGGCTGCTTTTCCTTCACTCTGCCGTCCGACTCATCGCAAACCATCTCAATTGGGATGAGGTCGGGGGGTTGTGGAGGCCAGGTCATCTGATGCAGCACTCCATCACTCTCCTTCTTGGTAAAATAGCCCTTACACAGCCTGGAGGTGTGTTGGGTCGTTGTCCTTTTGAAAAACAAATTATAGTCCCACTAAGCCCAAACCAGATGGGATGGCGTATCGCTGCAGAATGCTGTGGTAGCCATGCTGGTTAAGTGTGCCTTGAATTCTAAATAAATCACAGACAGTG
The DNA here is from genome assembly GCF_964263955.1 of Coregonus lavaretus. Taxonomy (NCBI): domain Eukaryota; kingdom Metazoa; phylum Chordata; class Actinopteri; order Salmoniformes; family Salmonidae; genus Coregonus; species Coregonus lavaretus. The sequence continues at coordinate 5,196,380 of NC_139992.1, read as the reverse complement.
TCACCAGCAAAGCACCCCCACACCATAACACCTCCTCCTCCATGCTTTACGATGGGAACTACAATTGCGGAGATCATCCGTTCACCCCGCGTCTCACAAAGACATGGCAGTTGGAACCAAAAATCTCCAATTTGGACTCCAGATCAAAGGACACATTTCCACCGGTCTAATGTCGATTGCTCGTGTTTCTTGGCCCAAGCAGGTCTCTTCTTCTTAGTGGTGTCCTTTAGTAGTGGTTTCTTTGCAGCAATTCAACCATGAAGGTCTGATTCACACAGTCTCCTCTGAACAGTTGATGTTGAGATGTGTCTGTGACTTTATTTGGGCTGCAATTTCTGAGGCTGGTAACTCTAATGAACTTATCCTCTGCATCAGAGGTAACTCTGGGTCTTCCATTCCTGTGGCCATCCTCATGAGAGCCAGTTTCATCATAGCGCTTGATGGTTTTTGCGACTGCACTTAAATAAACTTTGAAAGTTCATGATGGACTGTCATTTCTCTTTGCCTATTTGAGCTGTTCTTGCCATAATATGGACTTGGTCTTTTACCAAATAGGGCTATCTTCTGTAACCCCCCCCCCCCCTTCTGTAACCCCCCCCCCCCCCCCCCCAACTTAACTGGATTATCTTGGCAAAGGAGGAATGCTCACTAACAGGGTTTTAAATTAATTAATAAGCTTTTTGTGCATATTTAACATTTCTGGGATAACTTTCAAAATTCTTGACATTTTCCGTATTGACTGACCTTCATGTCTTAAAGTAATGATGGACTGTCATTTCTTTTTGCTTATTTGAGCTGTTCTTGCCATAATATGGACTTGGTATTTTACCAAATAGGGCTAGCTTCTGTATACCACCCCTACCTTGTCACAACACAAGTGATTGGCTCAAACGCAATAAGAGGAAAGAAATACCACAAATGTACTTTAACAAGGCACACCTGTTAATTGAAATGCATTCCAGGTGACTACCTCATGGAGCTGGTTGAGAGAATGCCAAGAGTGTGCAAAGCTGTCATGAAGGCAAAGGGTGGCTATTTGAAGAATCTCAAATATAAAATATATTTTGATTTGTTTAACACTTTTGTGGTTAGTACATGATTCCATAAGTGTTATTTCATAGTTTTGATGTCTTCACTATTATTCTACAATGTAGAAAATAGTAAAAATAAAGAAAAACCCTTGAATGAGTAGGTGTTCTAAAACTTTTGACCGGTAGTGTATATAGTATTTATAAGCTGGAAGTAGAAGCGTAAGTGTTGTTGTCAATTAGTTTACTCCAATTAGGGGAGGGGTGGTAGCGTTAGGGGAAAATAAAAAAGGGATATATATATATAGATTTTTTTTATATATATATACACTACCGTTCAAAAGTTTGGGGTCACTTAGAAATGTCCTTGTTTTCGAAAGAAAAGCTTTTTTTTTCTCCATTAAAATAACATCAAATTGATCATAAATACAGTGTAGACATTGTTAATGTTATAAATGGCTAATGTAGCTGGAAATGGCTGATTTTTTTATGGAATATCTACATAGGCATACAGGGGCCCATTATAAGCAACCATCAGTCCTGTGTTCCAATGGCACGTTGTGTTTGATAATCCAAGTTTATCATTTTAAATGGCTAATTGATAATTAGAAAACCCTTTTGCAATTATGTTAGCACAGCTGAAAACTGTTGTGCTGATTAAAGAAGCAATTCAACTGGCCTTCTTGAGACTAGTTGAGTATCTGGAGCATCAGCAATTGTGGATTTGATTACAGGCTCAAAATGGCCAGAAACAAATAACTTTCTTCTGAAACTCGGCAGTCTATTCTTGTTCTGAGAAATGAAGGCTATTCCATGCGAGAAATTGGCAAGAAACTGAAGATCTCGTACAACGCTGTGAACTACTCCCTTCCCAAAACAGCGCAAACTGGCTCTAACCAGAATAGAAAGAGGAGTGGGAGGCCCCGGTGCACAACTGAGCAAGAGGACAAATACATTAGAGTGTCTAGTTTGAGAAACAGACGCCTCACTGGTCCTCAACTGGCAGCTTCATTAAATAGTACCCGTAAAACACCAGTCTCAACGTCAACAGTGAAGAGGCGACTCCAGGATGCTGACCTTCTAGGCAGAGTTTCAAAGAAAAAGCCATATCTCAGACTGCCCAATAAAAAGAAAATATTAAGATGGGCAAAAGAACGCAGACACTGGACAGAGGAAGATTGGAAAAAAAGTGTTATGGACAGACAAATCAAAGTTTGGGGTGTTCGGATCACAAAGAATAACATTTTTGAGATGCAGACCAAATGAAAGATGCTGGATGCCATCTGTCAAGCATGGTGGAGGCAATGTGATGGTCTGGGGGTGCTTTGGTGATGGTAAAGTGGGAGATTTGTACAGGGTAAAAGGGATCTTGAAGAAGGAAGGCTATCACTCCATTTTACAACGCCATGCCATACCCTGTGGACGGCGCTTCAATGGATAAGAGCGTCTGCTAAATGACAAAAATGTAAATGTAAAATGTAGCCAATTTCCTCCTACAACAGGACAATGACCCAAAGCACAGCTCCAAACTATGCAAGAACTATTTAGGGAAGAAGCAGTCAGCTGGTTTTCTGTATATAATGGAGTGGCCAGCACAGTCACCGGATCTCAACCCTATTGAGCTGTTGTGGGAGCAGCTTGACCGTATGGTACGTAAGAAGTGCCCCTCAAGCCAATCCAACTTGTGGGAGGTGCTTCAGGAAGCATGGGGTGAAATCTCTTCAGATTACCTCAACAATGCCAAAGGTCTGCAAGGCTGTAATTGCTGCAAATGGAGGATTCTTTGACGAAAGCAAAGTTTGAAGGACACCATTATTATTTCTATTAAAAATCATTATTTCTAACCTTGTCAATGGCTATATTTCCTATTCAAACTAATTTCATGTATGTTTTCATGGAAAACAAGGACATTTCTAAGTGACCCCAAACTTTTGAACGGTAGTGTATTTACCAAAAATATATATGGGGGGATTGGTAATGATGCAGACAATTACATTGATGGATGCCACAATCCATCTGCAATATTAAAGCTGATCTACTCCTAAAGAAAAAACAAGTCAGTTCCCAGCTAGCGCATAACGTTCTGAGAACCATATGTTTCTTAAAGCTTGATGAGAGCGCATACAACCTGCCTGGAACGTTTTCTATCTATAGGTTTCCTCATGGTTCTATTGAAAGTCGTCCAAAAAGTTATACTTTTGAATCATCTGTCCATAGAACGTTCTTCCAAGAGTCTTGATGATCATCCAGGTGCTTTTTGGCAAACTTGAGTCAACTTTTTGAACGAGATGGGTCCCATTATGCCTGGCGAAAACCAAACACTGCATTCCACAGTAAGAACATCATTCCAAAGGTCAAGCATGGTGGTGGTGGTGTGATGGTTAGGGGATGCTTTGCTGCTTCAGGACCTGGACGACTTGCCTTAATAGAAGGAACCATGAATTCTGCTCTGTATCAGAGAATTCTACAGGAGAATGTCAGACCATCCGTCTGTGAGCTGAAGCTGAAACGCAGCTGGGTCATGCAGCAAGACAATTATCCAAAACACACAAAACGCACAATCAAGTCTACATGAAAATTGCTAAAAAGCAACAAATTGGAAGTTTTGGAATGGCCTAGTCAAAGTCCAGACCTAATCCTAATTGAGATGTTGTGGCAGGACTTGAAACGAGCAGTTCATGCTTGAAAACCCACACGTCACTGAGTTAAAGCATTTCTGCATGGAAGAGTGGGCCAAAATTCCTCCACAGCGACGTGAGAGACTGATCAACAACTACAGGAAGCATTTGGTTGGAGTCATTGCAGCTAAAGGTGGCACAACCAGTTATTGAGTGTAAGGGGGCAATTACTTTTTCACACAGGGGAATTGGGTGTTGCATAACTTTGTTTATGAAATAAATATGTCATTGTTGTGTTATTTGTTCCCTTTATCTAATATTAGGTTTTGGTTGAAGATCTGATAACATTCAGTATCACAAATATGCAAAAGTAGAGAAAATTAGAAAGAGGGCAAATACTTTTTCATAGCACTGTACATTCCATTCTCAGCATCAACAAAACTCTATCTTCTTAAGTGTGTTCAGGTGTGTTGGCCGCGCCCACTAATTGGACACACCTGATCTTAATGAGTGCTTGTTTCCTTTTAAATTGGGTCTGTTTGAATAGACTAAAATGAACAGCTTTGTATGAGTTTAAAAAAACATGGCATGCTAGCACCATCCTGGTGGCGCAGAGGATTAATTCCATGCATAGAGAGCAGAAGATCATAGGTTTGAATCTCATTGACACTGTGCCGCAAAAAAAATGAATGTTTTTGCATGATTAATGCCTAAGCAAATACATTTCCATGTGTCCTATCTGTGCTTGGAGTTCAAAATAGTTAACCTAAGCTATCCGGGTTATTAAAAGTCTTATTGAAACGTGTTCTCAGAACATTATTTAATTACCTTCAAATAACTTATAATTTCCGTTACGTTAATAAAACTTTCAGGGAACCATAGAAAAACTTTCTCAGAACCTCCCTGCAACCTAAAAATGTATGTTCCCAGAACAGGCAACATTTTCACTTCCTTTCTCATAAAGTTTAAAAAACGTTCCATTTTAACTGTCAGCAAACTTATCCCAGAACCAATGGGAAACCAAAAACGTACATACCCACAACCAAATGTGCTAGCTGGGTTGTTCGACAATTTGATTTTATGGTCTGCCCTTCTGCCCTTGATCAAGGCAGTTAACCCTAAACAACAACTGGTCCCCGGGCGCCGATGACGTGGACGTCGATTAAGGCAGCCCCCCGTACCTCTCTGATTCCGAGGGGTTGGGTTAAATGCAGAAGACACATTTAGGTTGAATGCATTCAGTTGTACAGCTGACTACCCCATTCCCTTTGTTATTCAGTTGTACAACTGACTACCCCATTCCCTTTGTTATTCAGTTGTACAGCTGACTACCCCATTCCCTTTGTTATTCAGTTGTACAGCTGACTACCCCATTCCCTTTGTTATTCAGTTGTACAGCTGACTACCCCATTCCATTTGTTATTCAGTTATACAGCTGACTACCCCATTCCATTTGTTATTCAGTTGTACAGCTGACTACCCCATTCCCTTTGTTATTCAGTTGTACAGCTGACTACCCCATTCCCTTTGTTATTCAGTTGTACAACTGACTACCCCATTCCCTTTGTTATTCAGTTGTACAGCTGACTACCCCATTCCCTTTGTTATTCAGTTGTACAGCTGACTACCCCATTCCCTTTGTTATTCAGTTGTACAGCTGACTACCCCATTCCCTTTGTTATTCAGTTGTACAGCTGACTACCCCATTCCCTTTGTTATTCAGTTGTACAGCTGACTACCCCATTCCCTTTGTTATTCAGTTGTACAACTGACTACCCCATTCCCTTTGTTATTCAGTTGTACAGCTGACTACCCCATTCCCTTTGTTATTCAGTTGTACAGCTGACTACCCCATTCCCTTTGTTATTCAGTTGTACAGCTGACTACCCCATTCCCTTTGTTATTCAGTTGTACAGCTGACTACCCCATTCCCTTTGTTATTCAGTTGTACAGCTGACTACCCCATTCCCTTTGTTATTCAGTTGTACAGCTGACTACCCCATTCCCTTTGTTATTTAGTTGTACAGCTGACTACCCCATTCCCTTTGTTATTCAGTTGCACTTTGAAATCAAGCAACACATTTGTAGAGAGAGGAAACAAATTGCTTCGGCCGAAGGCTACAGTTATCACCCATTAGCTTAGATTACGTTGCTAGTCTGACACAATGTGAACTCTCTCCTCTGGGCCTTCGTCTCCTTTAATGTAATCCACCTCTCCTCTGTTTTCTCCGGGATAGGAGAGAGGGGTCCTACTCCCTAATGCTCAAGTTGAACAATCAATAGTTGAACAGTCAACAGACATGATCTGAACCGCATTATAGCCTGCAAGGTGTGTTTGTGTATGCGCGTGTTAGGGATGTTGTGCAGGAGGTCCCGGGTTTGAGCCCAGTGAGAGACGAGGACGGAACCTACTCTGTTACACATGCGTTAATGTGCGCGTGTATGACGGTCCATTCTGCCTCCCCTGCAGGCTGGACGGTAGCAGGCCAGAGCACCATGGTGGAGCCCAAGCCCAGAGCATCAGCAGCCCAGCGTCTTGGAGCCCAGGAGACCCTGGGTGTCAGCACCCTGGACCCTGGCCGCAGGCCGCCCACCATGCCCCCCGGACGCCATGTCACCATCAAGGTCCACATGTTGGACGACACAGAGGAGGTCTTTGACGTCTCGGTGAGTTCTGGTTGGCTGTCTGTCCTGATTGGCTTATAGTGCAGTGTGTTCAAAGTATAAATATTTCCCATTCTGTTTTTTGTATGTCGAGTGAGAGAATTTAGCATAACAAAATGTTATATCGAAGTGTGCCTTTAAACGGTATCATCCTTTTGTCGTCTTTTTATAGCTTTTCCATTAAAGCAGGAGAGAATTTTGACCCTGACAGCAGCCTGTTGTTAAGGGTTACAGGTTGGCAATGTAACTGTATAAACGTCAAAGTGCTGTATGCATGAATGAGACTGAAGTGGAAAATGTCAGTGCTGGAAAATGTCTGGGTTTTAACCGGCATTGTCAAGATTTCTGACTTTAGCTGTTGGTGTGGTGAATATAGGGTACTGAACTAGTTCTGTGTTTCTTGTTGTATACAACCTCACTAGACAGATGGGAGATCAACTTAAAAGTATTACCCATGTGGGTGTATGGCTTGGGAGGAGAGGTTTAGTTAATGCAGATACCCATTAGTAAATCAGGGCTAATATTCCTGGGTAAATAAGTTAACCCATTTGCGACCAAGCTTTAACTTCCTGACTGATGTCTTGAGATGTTGCTTCAATATATCCACATAATTTTCCTTCCTCATGATGCCATCTATTTTGTGAAGAGCACCAGTCCCTCCTGCAGCAAAGCACCCCCACAGCATGATACTGCCACCCCCGTGCTTCACGGTTGGGATGGTGTTCTTCGGCTTGCAAGCATCCCCCTTTTTCCTCCAAATATAACGATGGTCATTATGGCCAAACAGTTCTATTTTTGTTTCATCAGACCAGAGGACATTTCTCCAAAAAGTATGATCTTTGTCCCCATGTGCAGTTACAAACCGTAGTCTGGCTTTTTTATGGCGGTTTTGGAGCAGTGGCTTCTTCCTTGCTGAGCGGCCTTTCAGGTTATATTGATATAGGACTTGTTTTTACTGTGCATATAGATACTTTTGTACCTGTTTCCTCCAGCATCTTCACAAGGTCCTTTGCTGTTGTTCTGGGATTGATTTGCACCTTTCGCACCAAAGTACGTTCATCTCTAGGAGACAGAACGCGTCTCCTTCCTGAGCGGTATGACGGCTGCGTGGTCCCATGGTGTTTATACTTGCGTACGATTGTTTGTACAGATGAACGTGGTACCTTCAGGCGTTTGGAAATTGCTCCCAAGGATGAACCAGACTTGTGGAGGTCTACAATTTTTTGGGGCTGATTTAATTTTGATTTTCCAATGATGCACTGAGTTTGAAGGTAGGCCTTGAAATACATCCACAGGTACACCTCCAATTGACTCAAATTATGTAAATTAGCCTATCAAAAGCTTCTAAAGCCATGACATCATTTTCTGGAATTTTCCAAGCTGTTTAAAGGCACAGTCAACTTAGTGTATGTAAACGTCTGACTCACTGGAATTGTGATACAGTGAATTATAAGTGAAATAATCTGTCTGTAAACAATTGTTGGAAAAATTACTTGTGTCATGCACAAAGTAGATGTCCTAACCGACTTGCTAAAACTATAGTTTGTTAACAAGAAATGTGTGGAGTGGTTGAAAAACGAGTTTTAATGACTCCAACCTAAGTGTATGTAAACTTCCGACTTCAACTGTATTATGAAAGGTATGGGACCAACTGGTCTGTCTTGGGTATTGTGGTTGTCTCCCGAGTGGCCCAGTGGTCTAAGGCACTGCATCGCAGTGTTAACTGTGCCACTAGAGATCCTGGTTCGAATCCAGGCTCTGTCGCAGCCGGCCGCGACCGGGAGACTCATGGGCGGCGCACAATTGGCCCAGCGTCGTCCAGTGTAGGGGAGGGAATGGCCGGCAGGGATGTAGCTCAGTTGATAGAGCATGGTGTTTGCAATGCCAGGGTTGTGGGTTCGTTTCCCACGGGGGCCAGTATAAAAAAAAAATGTATTCACTAACTGTAAGTCGCTCTGGATAAGAGCGTCTGCTAAATGACTAAAATGTAAATGTTGTGGAAAGGGGACGGTTTGAATGGCCAGAGATCTGCCATGATAAATGGTACTTTTCATTACCAGCCTATTTACCTCTGTGCTTATTAAAGATTCTCTCTGAGATTAGAGCTGCTTGAGATTGCCTTGCTTTGCGAGCCAAATCAGACAATGTATGCAGTACAATATTTTAGCACAACACTAAATCTCAGAATAGGCCTACTCTTGCTTTGAGATTACTGCCTTTCATGTGAAATGTAATCTGCTTGATAATGACTGACTGATGTTCTGAAGACGACAATATAGTTAGGAGATGTATTAAAGAAAGGTAATGAATGCTTTTTGAAATGTGAATGTTAATGTAAGACCTTGAGATTTATCAAACAGACATGCACAGGCAATCACAATATTTCCTGTTGAAATTGACAAAAATAGATTGGTTGTTCTGTACTGTGTTTTCTCCCAGAGTACCTGTCACAGTGTGTTATTACAGTAAGGTATACTCTAGGACCCTGATATAGCCCTTGAACAGGGTGGAGCTTTGATCAAGACTAGGTTATTTTCCTGAGAATAGTCCAACTGGCCTCCCGAGAAGCGCAGCGATCAAAGGCACTGCATCGCAGTGCTGAGGCGCCACTACAGCCCCGGGTTCAATCCCAGGCCAGCCGTGACCGGGAGACCCGTGGGGCGGCGCACAATTGGCCCAGTGTCGTCCGGGTTAGGGGAGGGTTTGGCCGGCAGGGATTTTCTTGTCTCATCGTGCTCTAGCGACTCCTTGTGGCGGACCGGGCGCCTGCAAGCTGACTTCGATCGTCACATTGGTGCGGCTGGCTTCCGGGTTGAGCGAGCGGTGTGTCAAGAAGCAGTGCGGCTTGGCAGGGTTGTGTGTCGGAGGACGCATGGCTTTCGACCTTCGCCTCTCCCGAGTCCGTAGGGGAGTCGCAGCGATGAGACAAAATCGTAACTACGAAATTGGATATCACGAAAAAGGGGTTAAAGTAAAAAGAAATATACAGCATATATATATATATATATATATATATATATATATATATATATATATATATATATATATATATATATATATATATATATATATATATATATATATATATATATATATATATATATACATACATATACATACCAAACAAAATTTGCAATATCTTCTGATGACAGTGCTTCCTGCTGGGAGCGAGATGGGAGGTAGTGAGAGGGAAGAACAAGTGATGATGGAGGGAAATAGATACAGCACACAGAGGACTCATTCAATGGGTATGAATAGAGCCTCGTAGTAGAGATGGGTATGAATACAGCCTCGTAGTAGAGATGCTTGAAATGGACCCTTGTGACCGACAGTGTGGTCAGTATGTTTGACGTTAGCTGCTGGGAAACATTGGCAGGTTCCCAACTGCTGTGTAAAGTCTTGTTCCCACTAGCACGCTGCAAGGCTTCCTGTATTGGCCCTGAGGATCGGCCCTGAGGATCGGCCCTGAGGATCGGCCCTGAGGATCGGCCCTGAGGATCGGCCCTGAGGATCGGCCCTGAGGATCGGCCCTTCAGGGTGCGGTTTCAGCAGTGTGTGTGCTGCTCTCGTGTGTTCTACTACTGTATACTGAGAAGAACTCTCCAAGAGATCTCACATTGAGATTTCATCAGTGAGCTAGCCTAGAATTAATATCGTAATTTAAAGTCACACATCGCCTGTCAGCTAAATTCAGTGTCCTTTGGGTAGGCTGAGTCATTTAATTATCTCAAAGAGTAATTGCTTTTTGTTTTGAGAGACTGTTACTAACTAATTAGGAGGTATATTACTTCTTCCCAGCTCGTAACCAAGAGCTTTAGGTCATGCTGTTGTTCATGCCTGAAGGTCATTAGGAAGTTCTGTCTCTGAATGCCTCAATATTTTAATTTCGCCTTTGGGTTTGTCTCGTTTGAACCAAATATAAGTGTGAACTCTGGAGCCGATACATATGAATGTGAACTCTGGGGCCGATGAATGTGAACTCTGAGGCCGATACATATGAATGTGAACTCTGGGGCCGATACATATGAATGTGAACTCTGGGGCCGATACATATGAATGTGAACTCTGGGGCCGATACATATGAATGTGAACTCTGGGGCCGATACATATGAATGTGAACTCTGGGGCCGATACATATGAATGTGAACTCTGGGGCCGATACATATGAATGTGAACTCTGGGGCCGATACATATGAATGTGAACTCTGGGGCCGATACATATGAATGTGAACTCTGGGGCCGATACATATGAATGTGAACTCTGGGGCCGATACATATGAATGTGAACGCTGGGGCCGATCCATATGAATGTGAACGCTGGAGCTCATACATCAACCAGTTGCCACCTAGTCTCAGGTGAATTTAAGAGGAGGTGGAGACAACGTGTTTTTCCATTGTAAGCTAAACCGCACCAATTAAAAATGGTAGGAGGGGTAGGCATGCTGATTATGCTACACAGTAGGGGTGACATATTTCTACAAAGGACTCTTTCGTTAGATAGCATTCACATACATTTACCCTTTTCCACTGTGTGGTAGTGGCCCCGTAGACACAGCAGTGTCATGGTGGGTTAGCTGAGCTGTGTTGATGGGTGTTATGACCGCTGCAGGAGACAGCCAGCCAACGCTGATATGAACAGAGGAGACCATACTGCACAGGAGAGAGGAGGGGATGGCCTGCTAACATCAAGCTATTCTCAACGCTCAATTGAACACAGATTCGATATTTTAAATTGCCTCAGCACTGGGGGGGAAGAAATGTCTGACTGTACTCGTGGTACAGGAGTAGACTTCGCCTTGGGGTCTTCCTTAATGGCATCTATTTTGGAAAATCTTTGGTGCATATTTCACTGAGAAAGACAGTAGTCTAAGTAGTCCTTTTGAGTAAACAAAATGGGGGGGGGGGGGGGAGCTGAGAAGACCTCCATGCTCATAAGACCAAAGACCCCCCTCAGCCTTCTTCGTGGACTGGAGTGCTGAACCCTGAATGCTGTCTTTGTGAGGTAAACACCCTGCAGCCTGCAGTGAGTGATGCAGCAATGAGAAGCATGATGTCCAGAACCACTCTCTCCCCAGCCACATTGATGTGCTAGTCTCAAATAGCATTGTGTTGATCAAGACTGGCCAGTCACTGTCTGTCTACTACTTCAGTGTGGTCATGCTGAATGTCCTGGCAACAGTTGCTGTGACAACGATGCCTAAGGCTCGGCAGCATGACTCCTTTTAATTGCATCAATAACTACCTGGAGTCCCCTCCCCTCCCGGGGGGGGGAGGCTTTAGCAGCAGTGATGGTGATGGATTTGATCACTTCAGTAATAAAGGACTGTGATCGCAGCTGCTTTCTCTCCAATAGAGCAGCTCAAGAGGTTTAGGATATTAGTCCCACTGGCCCAATGTCAGGAGGGTTGTTTTCAGACCTTCCAAGACAATTAGATTGTAATGATTGGGTTTTTCATTACAGGAGCATCGAGTTCAGCCAGTGAAAGATGAATCTGTGGTAGGATTTACATTCATAATGACTGAAATGTTTTCTATTGCACTGCTCTGCTTGTAAAAACCTAACCGGTCCTCTGTAAATGGATCCAGCTCCTGTTCCTCTGGTATAAACTTCCAGCCCATCGGACAAGGTATCGTATTGTAGGGAAACAAAAGGGGCATCGGTGTGGGTCACATAACCTGCTGTGGCCCACTAACTGCTCCCACTGACTGGGTAATAAACTGTCATCCCTTGTGGCTGATTCTTCACACCTTGATGAGCACTCTTTTCTGGCCTTATGAAGGCCTGCCGTGTGCACCAACACAGAGCAGAGCAGACCTGAGCAGCCCGGAGATCCGTGATACAAGGAAGGTTTTTGCGGTTTCCATTGCTTGGATGCCCGTGCTTTCCAAATACTGTATATGAAGTAAACATTAGATGAGCCATGTGTTCATGTCTGTAACTGGCCAAATTTGGCTGGCCAGCTATAGCAGAAGACTTTGGACAAATGACCAAAAAAATAATAAAAACAATGTGTTTTTATTAATGATGTTGAATCTGTAGGAGTAGCAATGGTTGTCTTGTTGGCTGTGATGTGTTGGGGTACATGTAGTTGGGGGAAGTGAACGGCGATTGAAGGGAGTGACAGACTGAGAGCACCATTTCTCATTTTTCAGGATAAGAGAAACAGTCAAGCTCTTTTAACCCCAGACACCAAAACCTTCCTGTGATGTTACTGGAGAAAAAAGAATTGCTGGCAGTTAATGTGGAACGTTCCATATGGTTCTCTCTTCTCTCTCTATGTCTGTCCCTCCCCTCACTCACTCTTTCTTTCTGTCTGTCTCTCTATCTGTGCCTGTATATATTGATGTACGTGTGTGTGTTTGTCTGTGTGTGCGTGACTGTGTGTGCGGCGTGTGTGTGTACCCAACTCTCCGTGTCAGTGCCCTACCCCTTCTCCCCTAGCATGAAAAACTACTGTGTTCTCCTTTTAGACCGATACTCAATCCATTAGTCACGCTGTTCTGGTTCTGTGTACCAGCATGTTATAGAGGGGAAAAAGCGAAATAATTCAATAACAAAGCCATATTTGTATTTTTTCAGTTTTAAAGGAGAATTGGGCCATACAGTTTGTCAGCGGCCCACCTAGGTCTCATTCAGACAAGGCTTGACTTACCCTGCTCTTAAGACACCAAGATCACACTAAGTGCACATTTTGTGGATGTTAATACAGCAGAAGCCGTAATGCATTATACAGTACATCAGCAGCATGTTGTTTCATGAACATACTACTAATCACAGTGAAGGGGAAGAAACTTGGCTTTAACCATGTGAACAGCCACACAATCCTAGCTTTAGCTTCTTTCATTTTTTACCCCCTTTTTCTCCCCAATTTCATGATATGCAATTGGTAGTTACAATCTTGTCTCATCGCTGCAACACCCCAACGGACTCAGGAGAGGCGAAGGTTGAGAGTCATGCGTCCTCCGAAACATGATCTACCAAACCGCGCTGCTTCTTCACACACTGCACGCTTAACCCGGAAGCCAGCCGCACCAATGTGTCGGAGGAAACACCTTCCAACTGACAACCGAAGTCAGCTTGCAGGCACCCGGCCCGCCACAAGGAGTCGCTAGAGCACGCTGAGCCAAGGAAATCCCCCCGGACCAAACCCTCCCCTAACCCGGACGACGCGGGGCCAATTGTGTGCCGCCCCATGGGCGAACCCGATACAGTGCCTTAGACCACTGCGCCACTCGGCAGGCCCTAGCTTTAGCTTCTGCTATATAACAATGTCTTAGATCACTGGGCTAGGATTACTATGGATGGCTTGTTTCTACATGCTGTGTGGTAAACTCTAGGGCTGACCCCATTTAGTCGACAGTCGCAAATTATAAATATATATACACAGTGAGGGAAAAAAGTATTTGATCCCCTGCTGATTTTATACGTTTGCCCACTGACAAAGACATAATCAGTCTATAATTTTAATGGTAGGTTTATTTGAACAGTGAGAGACAGAATAACAACAAAAACATCCAGAAAAACGCATGTCAAAAATGTTATGAATTGATTTGCATTTTAATGAGGGAAATAAATATTTGACCCCTCTGCAAAACATGACTTAGTACTTGGTGGCAAAACCCTTGTTGGCAATCACAGAGGTCAGACGTTTCTTGTAGTTGGCCACCAGGTTTGTACACATCTCAGGAGGGATTTTGTTCCACTCCTCTTTGCAGATCTTCTCCAAGTCATTTAAGGTTTCGAGGCTGACGTTTGGCAACTCGAACCTTCAGCTCCCTCCACAGATTTTCTATGGGATTAAGGTCTGGAGACTGGCTAGGCCACTCCAGGACCTTAATGTGCTCTTCTTGAGCCACTCCTTTGTTGCCTTGGCCATGTGTTTTGGGTCATTGTCATGCTGGAATACCCATCCACGACCCATTTTCAATGCCCTGGCTGAGGGAAGGAGGTTCTCACCCAAGATTTGACGGTACATGGCCCCGTCCATCGTCCCTTTGATGCGGTGAAGTTGTCCTTTCCCCTTAGCAGAAAAACACCCCCAAAGCATAATGTTTCCACCTCCATGTTTGACGGTGGGGATGGTTTTCTTGGGGTCATAGGCAGCATTCCTCCTCCTCCAAACACGGCGAGTTGAGTTGATGCCAAAGAGCTCGATTTTGGTCTCATCTGACCACAACACTTTCACCCAGTTCTCCTCTGAATCATTCAGATGTTCATTGGCAAACTTCAGACGGCCCTGTATATGTGCTTTCTTGAGCAGGGGGACCTTGCGGGTGCTGCAGGATTTCAGTCCTCCATGGCGTAGTGTGTTACCAATTGTTTTCTTGGTGACTATGGTCCCAGCTGCCTTGAGATAATTGACAAGATCCTCCCGTGTAGTTCTGGGCTGATTCCTCACCGTTCTCATGATCATTGCAACTCCACGAGGTGAGATCTTGCATGGAGCCCCAGGCCGAGGGAGATTGACAGTTATTTTGTGTTTCTTCCATTTGCGAATAATCGCACCAACTGTTGTCACCTTCTCACCAAGCTGCTTGGCGATGGTCTTGTAGCCCATTCCAGCCTTGTGTAGGTCTACAATCTTGTCCCTGACATCCTTGGAGAGCTCTTTGGTCTTGGCCATGGTGGAGAGTTTGGAATCTGATTGATTGATTGCTTCTGTGGACAGGTGTCTTTTATACAGGTAACAAACTGAGATCAGGAGCACTCCCTTTAAGAGTGTGCTCCTAATCTCAGCTCGTTACCTGTATAAAAGACACCTGGGAGCCAGAAATATCTCTGATTGAGAGGGGATCAAATACTTATTTCCCTCATTAAAATGCAAATCAATTTATAACATTTTTGACATGCGTTTTTCTGGATTTTTGTTGTTGTTATTCTGTCTCTCACTGTTCAAATAAACCTACCATTAAAATTATAGACTGATCATTTCTTTGTCAGTGGGCAAACGTACAAAATCAGCAGGGGATCAAATACTTTTTTCCCTCACTGTATATCTCGTTTCTTTTTTTGCTGAGTTATATATATATATATATATATATATATATATATATATATATATATATGTATATATATATATATATATATATATATGTATATATATATAACTCAGCAAAAAAAGAAACGTCCTCTCACTGTCAACTGCGTTTATTTTCAGCAAACTTAACATGTGTAAATATTTGTATGAACATAACAAGATTCAACAACTGAGACATAAACTGAACAAGTTCCACAGACATGTGACTAACAGAAATTGAATAATGTGTCGCTGAACAAAGAGGGGGTCAAAATCAAAAGTAACAGTCAGTATCTGGTGTGGCCACCAGCTACATTAAGTACTGCAGTGCATCTCCTCCTCATGGACTGCACCAGATTTGGCAGTTCTTGCTGTGAGATGTTACCCCACTCTTCCAACAAGGCACCTGCAAGTTCCCTGACATTTCTGGGGGGAATGGCCATAGCCCTCACCCTCCGATCCAACAGGTCCCAGACATGCTCAATGGGATTGAGATCCGGGCTCTTCGCTGGCCATGGCAGAACACTGACATTCCTGTCTTGCAGGAAATCACGCTCAAAATGAGCAGTATGGTTGGTGGCATTGTTATGCTGGAGGGTCATGTCAGGATGAGCCTGCAGGAAGGGTACCACATGAGGGAGGAGGATGTCTTCCCTGTAACGCACAGCGTTGAGATTGCCTGCAATGACAACAAGCTCAGTCCGATGATGCTGTGACACACCGCCCCAGACCATGACGGACCCTCCACCTCCAAATCGATCCCGCTCCAGAGTACAGGCCTCGGTGTAACGCTTATTCCTTCAACGATAAACGCGAATCCGACCATCACCCCTGGTGAGACAAAACCGTGACTCGTCAGTGAAGAGCATTTTTTGCCAGTCCTGTCTGGTCCAGCAACGGTGGGTTTGTGCCCATAGGCAACGTTGTTGCCGGTGATGTCTGGTGAGGACCTGCCTTACAACAGGCCTACAAGCCCTCAGTCCAGCCTCTCTCAGCCTATTGCGGACAGTCTGAGTACTGATGGATTGTGCGTTCCTGGTGTAACTCAGGCAGTTGTTGTTGCCATCCTGTACCTGTCCTGCAGGTGGGATGTTCAAATGTACCGATCCTGTGCAGGTGTTGTTACACGTGGTCTGCCACTGCGAGGATTATCAGCTGTCCGTCCTGTCTCCCTGTAGCGCTGTCTTAGGCGTCTCACAGTACGGACATTGCAATTAATTGCCCTGGCCACATCTGCAGTCCTCATGCCTCCTTGCAGCATGCCTAAGGCACGTTCACGCAGATGAGCAGGGACCCTGGGCATCTTTATTTTGGTGTTTTTCAGAGTCAGTAGAAAGGCCTCTTTCGTGTCCTAAGTTTTCACAACTGTGACCTTAATTGCCTACCGTCTGTAAGCTGTTAGTGTCTTAATGACCGTTCCACAGGTGCATGTTCCTTAATTGTTTATGGTTCATTGAACAAGCATGGGAAACAGTGTTTAAACCCTTTACAATGAAGACCTGTGAAGTTATTTGGATTTTTACGAATTATCTTTGAAAGACAGGGTCCTGAAAAAGGGACGTTTCTTTTTTTGCTGAGTTTATATATTTATTTATTTATGGCAAATGAGAAACCTGTCTGATTCACGCCTGTCTCAGTGGAGTAATCCATTGCACACCAGTATCCCCAGTAGTAGTAAATGTACTCTAACCCCTCTCTCCACCAGGGTGAAATTGATTATTTCCACTCCGTCTCTGAAGTTGCTTTTCCCTTTTTGCTCCATATATAATCAGTCATTCGTAACTGAAGCAGAGATGTGTAAATCAGATGTATACAAATGATAGAACATGTTAGAGGAGATCCTTGGGGATTATTTGGTGTTTTAAGTGTTTACAATGACTAAATCTGTTCTTCATCAGTTCTCATGTCTGTTACTAAAAGATATCTGACCTATTTAGCTAAATGGAGTCTTCCATTGCTAATATTAGATGGCAGCGTATGTTTACTAGAACACTTCAGTTTCCAATTATATCAAATTAATTCAGGATGGGTATCCATGCCATTCACATAAATCTTCAGAGATTCCCAAACCATTTTTTATTGCAGACTGAGAATCAAGGGCAGACAGACTACCAAGCTCTGGCGGCTACACCACACATGCTAGTGACCTGTATTTTACAGGACTGGGGCCAACCATAAATGGGCTAACTGGTCCAAAAGGCCCATAATCACCACCATGCTCACACAATTCTTAATTGAAATGGAAAGCACTTACAGTTGAAGTCGGAAGTTTACATACACCTTAGCCAAATACATTTAAACTCAGTTTTTCACAATTCCTGAAATTAAATCCTATTAAAAATTCCCTGTCTTAGGTCAGTTAGGATCACCACTTTATTTTAAGAATGTGAAATGTCAGAATAATAGTAGAGAGAATGATTTATTTCAGCTTTTATTTCTTTCATCACATTCCCAGTGGGTCAGAAGTATACATACACTCAATTAGTATTTGGTAACATTGCCTTTAAATTACATTGTGGGGACATCACAAAAGATGAAGCAGAGATTACCAAAAGTATGTGGAGACCTGCTCGTCAAACGTTTCGGGTAGCCTTCCCACAATAAGTTGGGTGAATTCCTCCTGACAGAGCTGGTGTAACTGAGTCAGGTTTGTAGGCCTCCTTGCTCGCACACACTTTTTCAGTTCTTCCCACACATTTTCTACAGATTGAGGTCAGGGCTTTGTGATGGCAACTCCAATACCTTGACTTTGTTGTCGTTAAGCCATTTTTCCACAACTTTGGAAGTATGCTTGGTGTCATTGTCCATTTGGAAGACCCATTTGCGACCAAGCTTTAACTTCCTGTCTTGAGATGTTGCTTCAATATATCCACATAATTGTCCTTCCTCATGATGCCATCTATTTTGTGAAGTGCACTAGCCCCTCCTGCAGCATAGCACCCCCACAGCATGATGCTGCCACCCCCGTGCTTCACGGTTGGGATGGTGTTCTTCGGCTTGCAAGCCACCCCCTTTTTTCTCCAAACATAACGATGGTCATTATATCCAATCAGTTCTATTTTTGTTTCATCAGACCAGAGGACATTTCTCCAAAAAGTATGATCTTTGTCCCCATGTGCAGTTGCAAACCGAAGTCTGGCTTTTTTATGGTGGTTTTGGAGCAGTGGCTTCTTCCTTGCTGAGCTGCCTTTCAGGGTATATCGATATAGGACTCGTTTTTACTGTGGATATAGATACTTTTGTACCTGTTTCCTCCAGCATCTTCACAAGGTCCTTTGCTGTTGTTCTGGGATTGAGTTGAACTTTTCGCACCAAAGTACATTCATCTGTAGGAGACAGAACGCGTCTCCTTCCTGAGCGGTATGACGGCTGCGTGGTCCCATGGTGTTTATACTTGCGTACTATTGTTTGTACAGATAAACGTGGTACCTTCAGGCGTTTGGAAATTGCTCCCAAGGTTGAACCAGACTTGTGGAGGTCTACAATTTTCTTTCTGAGGTCTTGGCTGATTTCTTTAGATGTTCCCATGATGTCAAGCAAAGAGGCACTGAGTTTGAAGGTAGGCCTTGAAATACATCCACAGGTACACCTCCAATTGACTCAAATAATGTCAATTAGCCTATCAGAAGCTTCTGAAGCCATTACATAATTTCCTGGAATTTTCCAAGCTGTTTGAAGGCACGGTCAACTTAGTGTATGTAAACTTCTGACCCACTGGAATTGTGATACGCTGAATTATAAGTGAAATAATTTGTCTGTAAACAATTGTTGGAAAAATTACTTGTGTCATGCACAAAGTAGATGTCCTAACCGACTTGCCAAAACTATAGTTTGTTAACAAGAAATTTGTGCAGTGGTTGAAAAACAAGTTTTAATGACTCCAACCTAAGTGTATGTAAACTTCCGACTTCAACTGTAGAGCATTAAGCTGCTCTAGCAGGCCTTGTTGTCAGATGAATGGTAACTCCAGCAGTGACATAATGAGTGGAAACATGATGAAGGGGCTCTTTGAGAGGGAGCTGGTTCTGGCCTCCCCTGGGCCTATCTAGTCCTGGTGCTGGCCTTGCTGCTTCAGTATGGAGACCAGATGCCATAGTGCTGACTGACCAGCCACGTCAGAGCAAGGCCCGTATTCATAGAATGTCTCAGGCTCTAGGAGTGCTGATCTAGGATCAGTCTTCCCTTTAAATAAGAGTACATGTACAGGGGGGGACCTTATCCTATATAGATCAGCAGTCCTACTCTGTGATGCTTTCTGAATATGGACCATGGGCCATGTCTACAGGACTGCTGGTAGCCTGCCTGCTACACCTTGTTGCTCACTCAGACAGAGAGGAGAGAGAGATATCCTACTCCTAGGGATGTCCTACTTCTAGAGATGTCCTACCTACTCCTAGAGATGTCCTACTCCTAGAGATGTCCTACTCCTAGAGATGTCCTACTCCTAGGGACACTTTGCAATTCTCGTCCTTCTCTTCACTTGAAAAATTGAATTGAATTGGTATTTCAAGATGCCTTTTAGCCACACAGAGTTGTGTTACACAGAGAAGCCCCACAGTGTCTCGTGTTGCGTGAAGTTCAAATCAGATGGGTGGATTGCATGAGACCAAAGCAGTGCACAGATACAGTGAAGCTAGGCTGAATTCCTGTATGGTAGTAGATTCTGGTGAACTGTGAGTAGTGGTGGAGAGAGAGCTGTGTCTGCAACGCAAACCAAACTTGGTTCTGGGAAAGTTTGTTAGGTCGCGGCAAATGATCTCAAAACACAAAAACTGTCCAGTCGTGCCGATGATTATAGAATGTTTGTCAAAAAATATTTGCCTGATGTTGCAAGAACGTTCCTAGAACACATTTTAATCTGTTCTTTAAAGGTTCCCAGAATGTTTCATTAGGTTGTGGAAACAGTCTGGTGAGAACATTGTGGGGACATCACAAAAGATGAAGCAGAGATTACCAAAAGTATGTGGAGACCTGCTCGTCAAACATCTCATTCCAAAATCATGGGCATTAATATGGAGTTGGTCCCCCTTTGCTGCTATAACAGCATCCACTCTTCTGGGAAGGCTTTCCACTAGATGTTGGAACATTGCTGCGGGGACTTGCGTCCATTCAGCCACAAGAGCATTAGTGAGGTCGGGCACTGATGTTGGGTAATTGGTCTTCCAGTTCATCCCAAAGGTGTTTGATGGGGTTGAGGTCAGGGCTCTGTGCAGGCCAGTCAAGTTCTTCCACAACGGTCTCGACAAACCATTTACATTTACATTTGAGTCATTTAGCAGACGCTCTTATCCAGAGCGACTTACAGTTAGTGAGTGCATACATTTTCATACTGGCCCCCCGTGGGAATCAAACCCACAACCCTGGCGTTGCAAACGCCATGCTCTACCAACTGAGCTACATTTCGATCTCGAGTCGATGTGCAGGGTTACGAGGTAATTGAGGTAGATATGTACAAATAACAAGAAATAAAGTGACAGAAGCAGTAGCGTATGTGATGGGTCAAACACGTTAGTTCAAAAAGGGTCAATGCAGATAGTTAGGTCGTTAACCAAATAGATACCTGGACTAACTATATAGCAGTCTTATGGCTTGGGGTTAGAAGCTGTTCAATGTGCTGTTGGTTGCAGACTTGGTACATTGGTAGCAAAGATAACTTTCTATGACTTGGCTGGAGTCTATGACGTGGCTGGAGTCTTTGACAATTTTGAGGGCCTTCCTCTGACACCGCCTGGTATAGAGGTCCTGGATGGCAGGGAGCTCGGCCTCAGTGATGTACTGGGCCGTACGCACTACCATCTGTAGCGCCTTGCGGTCGGATACCAAGCAGTTGCCATACCAAGCAGTGATGCAGCCAGTCAAGATGCTCTCAATGGTGCAGCTGTATAACTTTTTGAGGATCTGACGGCCCATGTTAAATATTTTCAGTCTCCTGAGGGAAAGAGGCATTGTCGTGCCCTCTTCACAACTGTGTTGGTGTGTTTGGACCATGATAGATCCTTAGTGATGTGGACATCGAGGAACTTGAAGCTCTCGACCCGCTCCACTACAGCCCCGTAGATATGAATGGGGGAGTGCTCGGCCCTTCGTTTCCTGTAGTCCACGATCATCTCCTTTGTCTTGCTGATGTTGAAGGAGAGGTTGTTGTCCTGCCACCACACTGCCAGGTCTCTCTTCCCTATAGGCTGTCTCATCATCGTCAGTGATCAGGCCTACCACTGTCGTGTCGTAGGCAAATTTAGTGATGGTGTTGGAGTCGTGGGTGAACAGGGAATACAGGAGGGGACTAAGCACGCACCCCTGAGGGTCGTGTTGAGGATCAGCGTGGTGGATGTGTTGTTGCCTAAGTTTGGGAAAAAATGGTGTTTGACCAGATACATTATTTATCTATTAACAACTAACTTTCAGCATGCCTATCAAGGCCACTCAGCATGTACTGCACTGACACAAATGACTGATGACTGGCTGAAATAAATTGATAATGAGAAGATTGTGGGTGTTGTACTGTTAGACTTCAGTGCAGCCTTTGATATTTTTGACCATAATCTGTTAGTGGAAAAACGTATGTGTTATGGCTTTACACCCCCATATCGTGAATCGGATGCTATCTATATAATAGAACACAGAGGGTTTTCTTTAATGGAAGCTTCTAACGTAAAACATGTTGAGTGTGGTATTCCGCAAGGAAGCTGTCTTGGCCCGTTACTGTTTTCTATTTACTAATGATCTGCCACAAGCCTTATACAAAGCCTGTGTGTCTATGTATGCTGATGATTCAACCCTATACAAGTCAGCAGCCACAGCTAGTGAAATCACTGCAACTCTATTGCAGTTGGTTTCAGAATGGGCGGTCAGTAATAAACTAGTCCTGAATATATCTAAGACTAAGAGCATAGTATTTGGTACAAATCATTCCCTAAGGTCTAGATCTCAGCTGGATCTGATAATGAAAAATGTGTCTATTGAGCAAGTTGAGGAGAGTAAATTACTTGGTGTTACCTTAGTTTGTAAACTGTCACGGTCAAAGCGTATTGATTCAATGGTTGTAAAGATGGGGAGAGGTCTGTCTGTGAGAAAGAGATGCTCAGCATTCTTAAAACCACACTCGACCAAACAAGTCCTACAGGCTCTAGTTTTATGTTATCTTGACTACTGCCCGGTAATATGGTCAGGTGCTGCAAAGAAAGACCTGAAGCTACAGCTGACCCAGAACGTCTTGCCCTGCGTTGTTCACATAGAGCTAATGTCAACAAAATGCATATTGATCTTTCCTGGCTCAAAGTAGAGGAGAGATGGTCTGCATCACTTCTCGGTTTTGTAAGAAAAATTATGTGTTAACTCCAAACTGTCTATTCAATCAACTAACATACAGCTCTGACAGACGTTCATATTCCACAAGACATGCAACCAGAAGTCTTTTCACAGTCCCTATAGCCAAAATGAATTCAAGGCAACACACAGTAACATATATAGAGCCATGATAGCATGGAACTCCCTGCCATCTTAAATTACTCAAGCAAGCAGCAAAAGCGTAAAAAGTAGCTTTAAAAAAAAAACACAAATAAAACAGCACATCACAGCACAACGCCTCTGACCTAAATAGCTTGTAGCATCTCTCTTCCGGAGCACATCTGGTGTTTGGGTTAAAGTTAAAGATAAGATGTGCCCTTGACATTTAAGATATCAGGGCCTGCTTAGAGAAAGCAATTGTAAGCAAAGCCTCAGTAGAGTAAGGACTTCAGTTGTGCTCCGTATGATATGATACTCTGCTCAGCTCACTGACAAACTGATGTGAGGTTCTCTCAGGTTGTTTAAAGAACATTGGAGCAATGACATTAGGATATCAGGGCCTGCCTCAGTAGAGCAAAGTATTATTGGTGTATGGAATGTTAGGCTTTAGTGTATAGTGTGATCTTATTTTAAATGCATCTAGTTCTGTCCTTGAGTTAATACCGGTGTTCCCTCTATTTATTTTCAGCACTGAGCAAATTTCAGGTCTGCTTAGTGCAAACTTGAACATTGTGAAAATTCTATGCAACTTCCGGCGCACGTTTACTGTGAACACTGAGGCTGTACCCGCTTTAAGTTACTGTGGCCAAGTAGGCTACTGTGGCTATTTAATCTCAATAGGCCTATAAGAGTGGCCTACCACCAAAAATGCATCCCATAACATTTTAACATTGAAATAGTTATTGAAATAGCTGTTCTATGATACAGCCTACAGTAGCAGCCAATGTGTGGTGTTTAATGTAGCCCTACATTCCATGAGACTTTTGAAAAACATGCAGGGCTTAAAGTTGACCTTTTTTAGCCACTTGTCCATCAGAAAAGTAGGTGACTGAAAATGTTGTTGTGTTGTATGAAGCAAGAAACCACTTTACAAAATAAAAATAAATACTATTCCCACACCATTATCATTACAGAGAGTCAGACAGAAAACATATGCTACCCTTTGCCGATTGGGTTCTTAACGTATTCACGCCTGTCTCAAAATACAACACTGCCCCTTTAAGATATAAAAAAGCTATTTATCTGACTCGCTTTTCAAAGACGCTATACATTTACCTATTTTGTGGTCTTGCTGACCAGAAATGAGCTATAACTGGGCTAATAACTCATTAACTAGCAAAGAATATGAAAAATGTGCACATGCTTTGATCTCAAAACAAGCTCATCTACTCGTGAAGTTCAATCTCGTGGGTCTTTGTGCGGGTTGGTATTTATTTTGTTTGACAGTCCTGGCGCAGCTTAGATGGAACATTGATTGATACCTAAGTATGTACTGGTATGTGTGTATGTGTGTGGTTAGTGGACGCTGCTGGTTGTGAATGTGGTGTAGGGGAATGAAAGTGGAAATGTAAGACAAGTTGCTGACGTGGAAACCACTTAGTTGAAACTTTTGAGGGAGGAAACTACACACGATTCAAGGTTGCTGCGTTGATGTCTGTTAACTCTGATCACGGTGGCTGTGGTGAAAGACTCGACGGGAGCCAGGGACCTTCCCACTGGGAACAGACGTCATTTCAACATTGAGTTGAAAAAAAAAAACTTAACTTGAGGCTCAGATACAATCTACTAAAAGAGAGAATGTCTTTGTTTAGAAATCCAGATTTATAAATCCAGTCAGAAATGCAGAATTTAGGACTGACTGTAAAAAACAAAACATTGTGTAAAAATGGACTGCTCAACTACTTTAAAAAAACATATAATTCCTACTTTGACACCATTATTCCAAACGTTTATTAAGGGTTGGTGTCCGGCTGATTGGTTGGCTGTTTGAGCCAGCACCCCGGGGGTTTGTGGTATATGGCCAATATACCACGTCTAACGGCTGTATCCAGGCACTCCGCATTGTGTCATGCTAAGGAACAGCCCCATTGTATATGTGACCGACCGGCTCGATTCGGTCTTATGTAGCAAAACTTGAAATTGTGTTTTTTACATTGGATAAAAATAGAGACTCAGAGCTAGAAAATTGTATATCATACACTACAGTTGAAGAACAATGGGAAAGTAGTTCTGCTTTGAAAGTTGATAAACTTGTAACCTCACTTTTGAGAAAATGACCCTTGAATGTTTTGGTACACCTACTGGAGAGCTCGTCTTTGTCTACACCCACTCAGCATCGTTCACACCCTCTTAAGCCCTAGCTCCACCCGTCTCTTTAAGGATTCACAAACAACAAAAGATTTCAAGACTAAAGGCTGGTTTATACTACGGGTGTGTTCGTAAATTCAATCTGGAGTGCCAGAGTGCGCTCAGAGTGCACTCTGGGCTTTCGTAAACTCAGAGCGTTGTCAGATTGTCCGTTCGTAAATTCAGAGCGTTTCGCTCTCGGAGCGTTCAGAGTAGGGTTGATCCGAGTGTTCTGACCTAACAACAGCAGTCAAACACCCAAGCTAACTGGCTAACTTTGGCTGGCTTGCTACCTACTTCTAGACACAAATGAGAGAACAGCTCACTCTGACCATTTTACTCACCCTAGCAGAGCTGGTTAGGCTGTTTTTATGTTATCCAGAGAGTTGGTGACCGTAACTGTGCTGCTGGCAACAATTTTATTACACTTTTTTGCCAACGTTTACTGACACCGGGAATATTAAACGGGTGTTGAGCGTTCGTAAATTCGTCAGTTATTCTGCGCTCTGGCACACTCAGACGAGAGTGCTCTGAAATCGGAGTAGATAGCCAGAGCGAATTTATCAGCTAAGTCTATCAACAGTTGTCGCAGTGACATCATTAACATTCTATTCAAATGGTTACTTACATAGTGGAGTCTTTTGTTAATACATGTAGCTAGCTAAACAATTAACCATAATCCCAACTCATAACGTTACTACCCTGCAAGGATCTGCAGGTAGCTAACAAACCAGGTTCAATGTTAGCTAGCTAGCTAATGTTAGGCTATAACTAGATACAAATAATATTACTACACAGATCATACATGTAACGTTAGCTAGTGAGCCAGCCAGCTAACGTTAGCTAGCTAGCTAGCTAACAGTACCCTTTAACTTGAAATAAACGACTTTCTAACAAAATATATCTGAAAATGTAGCTAGCTAGACTATCTTACCCGTATATATGGATGGACGCTTCTCCCTCTCTGTCATGGATGCCATGGTTGCCCTTAGTTTGAAGATGTAATCCGGAGACAGGTGTTTTATACAACAGCCTTCTGTGTGTTCTCTTTTCGACTTTTGCAATCAAACACCAGAATTTTCTCCATCTCCTTACCTATCATACTCTAATTCCACCGGAGAGCAACACTTTTGCTTTTTGCAGTTCTACTACGTGATATTGTTCATAAAAGCTGCGTTAGAAAGGATTACCTACACATACTGACCAGCTCATGTTATACACAGAAGCATGCTACATGGCAGACCATACTGACCCATTATCTCAGCCAATCATGGCTAGCGGGAAGGTTCCTGTCTTTTTCGGTGGCTAAACCAACTAATTTAAAAATGTAATTAGTATTTACAGATGGCATACGAGTTTGTAATTAAGGCCCATGAAAGTTCACATGTTCCAGAAGGCATTTCTGCCAAAAAACACATTTTGATTTTTAAAAGAAAGTTTACGTTCAAATGGCTCTCCTGGAAAGTAGTGACGCACGACATACACCTAGTTTCCTGAAACGAGTCACACATTGGCCATATACAGTGGCTTGTGAAAGTATTCACCCCCTTGGCATTTTCCTATTTTGTTGCCTTACAACCTGGAATTAAAATATATTTTTTGGGGGGGTTGTATCATTTGATTTACACAACATGCCTACCACTTTGAAGATGCAAAATATTTTTTAATTGTGAAACAAACAAGAAATAAGACAAAAAAACGGAAAAATTGAGCGTGCATAACTATTCACCCCCCCCCAGAGTCAATACTTTGTAGAGCCACCTTTTGCAACAATTACAGCTGCAAGTCTCTTCGGGTATGTCTCTATAAGCTTGGCACATCTAGCCACTGGGATTTTTGCCTATTCTTCAAGCCAAAACTGCTCCAGCTCCTTCAAGTTGGATGGGTTCCACTGGTGTACAGCAATCTTTAAGTCATACCACAGATTCTCAATTGGATTGAGGTCTGGGATTTGACTAGGCCATTCCATGACATTTAAATGTTTTCCCTTAAACCACTCAAGTGTTGCTTTAGCAGTATGCTTAGGGTCATTGTCCTGCTGGAAGGTGAACCTCCGTCCCAGTCTCAAATCTCTGGAAGACTGAAACAGGTTTTCCTCAAGAATTTCCCTGTATTTAGCGCCATCCATCATTCCTTCAATTCTGACCAGTTTCCCAGTCCCTGCCGTTGAAAAACAGGAGTGGCCTAGCCAGTCTCCAGACCTTAATCCCATAGAAAATCTGTGGAGGGAGCTGAAGGTTCGAGTTGACAAACGTCAGGCTCGAAACCTTAATGACTTGGAGAAGATCTGCAAAGAGGAGTGGGACAAAATCCCTCCTGAGATGTGTGCAAACCTGGTGGCCAACTACAAGAAACGTCTGACCTCTGTGATTGCCAACAAGGGTTTTGCCACCAAGTACTAAGTCATGTTTTGCAGAGGTTCAAATACTTAATTCCCTCATTAAAATGCAAATCAATTTATAACATTTTTGACATGCGTTTTTCTGGATTTTTTTGTTGTTATTCTTTCTCTCACTGTTCAAATAAACCTACCATTAAAATTATAGACTGATCATTTCTTTGTCGGTGGGCAAATCAGCAGGGTATCAAATACTTTTTTCCTCACTGTACATAGCTGGCAATAATTATTATTTTGAGGAAACCTGAATTTAGCTTCTAACGTCATTTAAAAGTTACTATGTTATTCATATTCCTTCTTAATTGGCTCGATAATGTAATTTAAAAAGGGTTTATTGTACAATTATGTCAACTCCTCTCTTGCTGTGAAAAAAGAAAATGGGCTAGTTTACAGGTCTTTTGGACGGGTTTTGAGTGACCGTTTGTGCTTAGAAATATTAGCTAGACCTGGCAACCCTCTCCCTCTCAACCATACCATTTTTTAATTCCTCATCAATCCATGGGGATTTAACAGTTTTACAGTAATTTTCGTTCATGGGTGCATACTTATTAGTAACTGGAAGAAGCAATTTCATAAATGTGTCAAGTGCAGCGTCTTGTTGCTCCTCATTACGCACCACAGACCAGCAAATATTCTTCAACATAGGAATCAATACAAAACCTCTTGTATGACCTCTTATACACTATATTGGGCCCAGCTTTTGGAACTTTGGTTTTCCTAGATATGGCTACTATATTATGATCACTACATCCAATGGATTTGGATCCTGCTTTAGAGCAGATTTCTGAAGCATTAGTAAAGATATGATCAATACATGTTGATGATTTAATTCCTGTGCTGTTTGTAACTACCCTGGTAGGTTGACTGATAACCTGAACTAGGTTGCAGGCACTGGTTATAGTTTGAAGCTTTTTCTTGAGTGGGCGCAGCTTGATGAAAGCCAGTCAATATTTAGGTCTCCCAGAAAAAATACCTCTCTCAGCTACTGACTGTTAGCACTTGGTGGTCTAAAGCAGCTTCCCACAATAATGGGCTTTAGGGGAGGTAGATGAACCTGTAGCCATATTACTTCAACAGTATTTAACATGAGATCCTCTCTAAGCTTTACAGGAATGTTTAAACTTGAGTCAGCTTTCTCCCTTTCCTCCTGCTGCATGCTGCTTCCCACACCAAGCCCTGCTCCCTGTCACACCAAGCCCTGCTCCCTGTCACACCAAGCCCTGCCCCCTGTCACACCAAGCCCTGCTCCCTGTCACACCAAGCCCTGCTCCCTGTCACACCAAGCCCTGCTCCCTGTCACACCAAGCCCTGCTCCCTGTCACACCAAGCCCTGCCCCCTGTCACACCAAGCCCTGCCCCCTGTCACACCAAGCCCTGCTCCCTGTCACACCAAGCCCTGCTCCCTGTCACACCAAGCCCTGCTCCCTGTCACACCAAGCCCTGCTCCCTGTCACACCAAGCCCTGCTCCCTGTCACACCAAGCCCTGCTCCCTGTCACACCAAGCCCTGCTCCCTGTCACACCAAGCCCTGCTCCCTGTCACACCAAGCCCTGCTCCCTGTCACACCAAGCCCTGCTCCCTGTCACACCAAGCCCTGCTCCCTGTCACACCAAGCCCTGCTCCCTGTCACACCAAGCCCTGCTCCCTGTCACACCAAGCCCTGCTCCCTGTCACACCAAGCCCTGCTCCCTGTCACACCAAGCCCTGCTCCCTGTCACACCAAGCCCTGCTCCCTGTCACACCAAGCCCTGCCCCCTGTCACACCAAGCCCTGCCCCCTGTCACACCAAGCCCTGCCCCCTGTCACACCAAGCCCTGCCCCCTGTCACACCAAGCCCTGCCCCCTGTCACACCAAGCCCTGCCCCCTGTCACACCAAGCCCTGACCCCTGTCACACCAAGCCCTGCCCCCTGTCACACCAAGCCCTGCCCCCTGTCACACCAAGCCCTGCCCCCTGTCACACCAAGCCCTGCCCCCTGTCACACCAAGCCCTGCTCCCTGTCACACCAAGCCCTGCTCCCTGTCACACCAAGCCCTGCCCCCTGTCACACCAAACACACATCACAACAAGAGAGACACCACAACACTTCATAAATAGAGACGTAAGACAACAACACAGCATGGTAACAACATGACAACAACACGGTAGCAACACAACATGACAACAACACGGTAGCAACACAACATGACAACAACACGGGAGCAACACAACATGGTAGCAGCACAAACATGTTACAAACATTATTGGGCACAGACAACAGCACAAAGGGCAAGAAGGTAGAGACAACAATGCATCACGCGAAACAGCCACAAGTGTCAGTAAGAGTGTCCATGATTGAGTCTTTGAATGAAGAGATGGAGATAAAACTGTCCAGTTTGAGTGTTTTTTGCAGCTCGTTCCAGTCGCTAGCTGCAGCGAACTGAAAAGAGGAGCGACCCAGGGACGTTGTGTGTGCTTTGGGGACCTTTAACACAATTTGACTGGCAGAACGGGTGTTGTATGTGGAGGATGAGGTCTGCAGTAGGTATCTCAGATAGGGGGGAGTGAGGCCTAAGAGGGTTTTATAAATAAGCATCAACCAGTGGGTCTTGCGTCGGCTATACAGAGATGACCAGTTTACAGAGGAGTATAGAGTGCAATGATGTGTCCTATAAGGAGCATTGGTGGCAATGGTAAAGAACATCTAGCCGCTCGAGAGCACCCTTACCTGCCGATGTATAAATTACATCTCCGTAATCTAGCATGGGTAGGATGGTAATCTAATTCTTGTTTTGTTTGGCAGCTGGGGTGAAAGAGGAGCGATTATGATAGAGGAAACCAAGTATAGATTTAACCTTAGCCTGCAGTTTGGATATGTGCTGAGAGAAGGACAGTGTACCGTCTAGCCATACTCCCAAGTACTTGTATGAAGTGACTACCTCAAGCTCTAAACCCTTAGAGGTAGTAATCACACCGGTGGGGAGAGGGGCATTCTTCTTACCGAAACACATGCCCTTTTTGTTTTGGAGGTGTTCATAACAAGGTTAAGGGCAGAGAACGCTTGTTGGACACTAAGAAAGCGTTGTTGTAGAGTTTTTAACACAAAATCCGGGGAGGGGACAGCTGAGTATAACACTGTATCATCTGCATATAAATGGATGAGAGAGCTTCCTACTGCCTGAGCTATGTTGTTGATGTAAATTGAGAAGAGCGTGGGGCCTAGGATCAAGCCTTGGGGTACTCCCTTGGTGACAGGCAGTGGCTGAGACAGCAGATGTTCTGACTTTATACACTGCACACTTTGAGAGAGATAGTTAGAAAACCAGGCCAAAGACCCCTCAGAGAGTTTCTTAATGTTCTCTGAACAATTTGAGAATATTACTTTAAATAGAACCATGAGGAACACTGTAGGAAACGTTATGCTGAGGTACTGAAATTCCCACCTAAGAAGCATATGGTTCTCAGAACGTTATGTGCTAGCTGAGTATCCTGCACCATTCTCAGAACATTGTCGGAAGTTTGTATGCAAAATAACTATAGGACAACCACACTCTCATCAAGCTCTAAGAAATATATGGTTCTCAAAGCGTTATGTGCCTGCTGGGACTGCTCTAAGGCTGTAATTGAATTTGGGGCATCGGGGTAGACAGAGAAAGAGAGACCGAGAGAGACTGAATTTGTCTCAAGAACTCCAGATCGGTTGGCCCCAGCTGTGCACAGCTCAGCCCGGCTCGGCAGATATTGACGTGACGGCAGTGCTCTCCCATTTTAAACAGGAGATTGTTACAGGTTTTCCATTGGTTCTGGGAAGGAAGCCATACGTTTCCTGACTGGTAAAACATAAAAATAAAAATAAATCGTTCTGGGAACGGAATTGAAAGTTTCACCTGTTTTGGGAAAGTACATTTTTAGGTTGCAGGGAGGTTTTGAACGTTTTACTATGGCTCCCTGAAAGTTTTCCTGGTAGGTTTTATTAACGTTCTGAGACTAAATTATAGGTTATTATGTTTTTGAATAAATTCCTTTCACTGAATGTTTCAATAATACGTATTAACACTGCTAGCTTAGGTTAACTGTTTTGAACTCCAAACACATATACAGTGGGGAGAACAAGTATTTGATACACTGCCTATTTTGCAGGTTTTCCTACTTACAAAGCATGTAGAGGTCTGTAATTTTTATCATGGGTACACTTCAACTGTGAGAGACGGAATCTAAAACAAAAATCCAGAAAATCACATTGTATGATTTTTAAGTAAATCATTTGCATTTTATTGCATGACATAAGTATTTGATACAACAGAAAAGCAGAACTTAATATTTGGTACAGAAACCTTTCTTTGCAATTACAGAGATCATACGTTTCCTGTAGGTCTTGACCAGGTTTGCACACACTGCAGCAGGGATTTTGGCCAACTCCTCCATACAGACCTTCTCCAGATCCTTCAGGTTTCGGGGCTGTCGCTGGGCAATACGGACTTTCAGCTCCCTCCAAAGATTTTCTATTGGGTTCAGGTCTGGAGACTGGCTAGGCCATTCCAGGACCTTGATATGCTTCTTACGGAGCCACTCCTTAGTTGCCCTGGCTGTGTGTTTCGGGTCGTTGTCATGCTGGAAGACCCAGCCACGACCCATCTTCAATGCTCTTACTGAGGGAAGGAGGTTGTTGGCCAAGATCTCGCGATACATGGCCCCATCCATCCTCCCCTCAATACGGTGCAGTCGTCCTGTCCCCTTTGCAGAAAACCATCCCCAAAGAATGATGTTTCCACCTCCATGCTTCACGGTTTGGAAGATGTTCTTGGGGTGGTACTCATCCTTCTTCTTCCTCCAAACACGGCGAGTGGAGTTTAGACCAAAAAGCTCTATTTTTGTCTCATCAGACCACATGACCTTCTCCCATTCCTCCTCTGGATCATCCAGATGGTCATTGGCAAACTTCTGACGGGCCTGGACATGCGCTGGCTTGATCAGGGGGACCTTGCGTGCGCTGCAAGATTTTAATCCATGACGGCGTAGTGTGTTACTAATGGTTTTCTTTGAGACTGTGGTCCCAGCTCTCTTCAGGTCATTGACCAGGTCCTGCCTTGTAGTTCTGCGCTGATCCCTCACCTTCCTCATGATCATTGATGCCCCACGAGGTGAGATCTTGCATGGAGCCCCAGACCGAGGGTGATTGACCGTCATCTTGAACTTCTTCCATTTTCTAATAATTGCGGCAACATTTGTTGCCTTCTCACCAAGCTGCTTGCCTATTGTCCTGTAGCCCATCCCAGCCTTGTGCAGGTCTACAATTTTATCCCTGATGTCCTTACACAGCTCTCTGGTCTTGGCCATTGTGGAGAGGTTGGAGTCTGTTTGATTGAGTGTGTGGACAGGTGTCTTTTATACAGGTAACGAGTTGAAACAGGTGCAGTTAATTCAGGTAATGAGTGGAGAACAGGAGGGCTTCTTAAAGAAAAACTAACAGGTCTGTGAGAGCCGGAATTCTAACTGGTTGGTAGGTGATCAAATACTTATGTCATGCAATAAAATGCAAATTAATTACTTAAAATCATACAATGTGATTTTCTGGATTTTTGTTTTAGATTCCGTCTCTCACAGTTGAAGTGTACCTATGATAAAAATTACATACCTCTAAATGCTTTGTAAGTAGGAAAACATGCAAAATCAGCAGTGTATCAAATACTTGTTCTCCCCACTGTAGGACACATGGAAATTCAGTTGCTTAATCATGCAAACACATTTATTTTTTATTGTGGTAAGGCGTCAGTGAGATTCAAACCTATGATTTCTGTTTTCTATTCATGGAATTAGTCCAGTGCGCCACCAGAACGGAGCTAGCATGCTATGTTTTTTGAAAACTCATACAAAGCTGTTTCTTTTTGTATATTCAAACAGACCCCATTTCAAACAGACCCCATTTCATTAAGATCAGGTGTGGCCAATTAGTAGAGGATAGAGAGAGATAGAAGATAGAGTTTTGTTGACACTGTGAACGGAATGTATATGTTTTTAAATAACATTCTTAGAACGTTCTTTTAAGCGTTACTAAAGAAAACAGTATGCTGAAGCACTGAAATTTGAGAACATTCCCAAAGTCAAACCAGTTGGAGAACGTTCCTAGAACATTACCAAAATGTAAATACAATGTAACCATTTTTTTTTACTTTTATGAAACTTTCTGTTAAAGTAATGAAATAGCAAAAAAAATAATGTTTTTCTGTCAAGTTCCTTAAATGTGCTGAGAGTGTTCCAAGGCCAAGCAACTATCCTGCACCATTCCCAGAAATTTGTAAGGTTGTATGCAAAATTACCATAGGACAACCACTCTCTCACCAAGCTCTGAGAAACATTGGGTTCTAAGAACGTTATGTGCTAGCTGGGTGGACATTAAAGATGCCCTGTGGAGGCTTTCTGGCCTTGTCTCTATTGGAAAGTGCTGCTCGGAAGTGCAATGCTGAATGGCATGTCAATGGGGGATGAATGGGGGACATTCTCCTAATTGATATCAAAGGGTTTGTCCCTGTAGATTTCTCCTTTCACAGAGCCAGCATGACTGGTTTTTTGTTACAGGGCATTGAGGTTTCTAGTCTCTCACTATTGAGGCAAATGGTTGTTTTGGTCTGTCTGTCTGTCACCGTCACTGCCAACAACGTGGCTACCTCTGACAGCCTATTGGAGAAGCCATTACAGGCAGAAGGCAATGTTCCCTCATCAATCATGTGGTGCCATTTGAATATCCTTTGGTCTTTAGATAGTTGTCATCTTGAAATGAAATAAGATCTCCGCTGCACAGTAAATGCCAACTGTATAGACAATAACGATAAAGTGTCTGCATTTTACCCCTTCGCCTTAGGAGTCTCTTGAACAAGTATCTTGTTCCTTAAAAGTAATTTCCTCTCAATCTTAAATAAACATGCCCCATTCAAAAAATACAGAACTAAGAACCGATATAGCCCCTGGTTCTCCTCAGACTTGACTGCCCTTGACCAGCACAAAAACATCCTGTGGCGTACAGCATTAGCATCAAATAGCCCCCGCGATATGCAACTTTTCAGGGAAGTTAGGAACCAATATACACAAGCAGTCAGGAAAGCAAAGGCTAACTTTTTCAAACAGAAATTTGCATCCTGTAGCACTAACTCCAAAACGTTTTGGGACACTGTAAAGTCCATGGAGAATAAGAGCACTTCCTCCCAGCTGCCCACTGCACTGAGGCTAGGAAACACTATCACCACCGATAAATCTACAATAATCGAGAATTTCAACAAGCATTTTGCTACAGCTGGCCATGCTTTCCATCTGGCTACCACTAACCCGGCCACCAACTCTGCACCCTCTGCTGCAACTTGCCCATGCCCCCCCCCCGCTTCTCCTTCACACAAATTCAGACAGCTGATGTTTTGAAAGCGCTGCAAAATCTGGACCCCTACAAATCAGCTGGGCTAGACAATCTGGACCCTTTCTTTCTAAAACTAGCCGCCGAAATTGTCGCAACCCCTATTACTAGTCTGTTCAACCTCTCTTTCATAACGTCTGAGATCCCCAGAGATTGGAAAGCTGCCGCGGTCATCCCCCTCTTCAAAGGGGGTGACACTCTAGATCCAAACTGCTACAGACCTATATCCATCCTGCCCTGCCTTTCGAAAGTATTCGAAAGCCAAGTTAACAAACAGATCATCGACCATTTCGAATACCACCGTACCTTCTCCGCTATGCAATCCGGTTTCCGAGCTGGTCACGGGTGCACTTCAGCCACGCTCAAGGTCCTAAACGATATTATAACCGCGATTGATAATAGACAGTACTGTGCAGCAGTCTTCATCGACCTGGCCAAGGCTTTCGACTCTGTCAACCACCGCATTCTTATTGGCAGACTAAATAGCCTTGGTTTCTCAAATGACTGCCTCGCCTGGTTCACCAACTACTTCTCAGATAGAGTTCAGTGTGTCAAATCGGAGGGCCTGTTGTCTGGACCTATGGCAGTCTCTATGGGGGTGCCACAGGGTTCAATTCTTGGGCCGACACTTTTCTCTGTGTATATCAATGATGTCGCTCTTGCTGCTGGTGACTCTCAGATCCACCTCTACGCAGACGACACCATTTTGTATACATCTGGCCCTTCATTGGACACTGTGTTAACAAACCTCCAAACGAGCTTCAATGCCATACAACAATCCTTCAGTAGACTTCAACTGCTCTTAAACACTAGTAAAACTAAATGCATGCTTTTCAATCGAACGCTGCTAGCACCCGCCCACCCGACTAGAATCACCACTCTCGACGGGTCTGACCTAGAGTATGTGGACAACTACAAATATCTAGGTGTCTGGTTAGACTGTAAACTCAACTTCCAGACTCACATAAAGAATCTCCAATCCAAAGTTAAATCTAGAATCGGCTTCCTATTTCGCAACAAAGCCTCCTTCACTCATGCTGCCAAACATGCCCTCGTAAAACTGACTATCCTACCGATCCTTGACTTCGGCGATGTCATTTACAAAATAGCCTCCAACACTCTACTCAGCAAATTGGATGTAGTCTATCACAGTGCCATCCGTTTTGTCTCCAAAGCCCCATACACTACCCACCACTGTGACCTGTACGCTCTTGTTGGCTGGTCCTCACTACATGTTCGTCGTCAAACCCACTGGCTCCAGGCCATCTATAAATCACTGCTAGGCAAATCCCCGCCTTATCTTAGCTCATTGGTCACCATAGCAGCACCCACCCGTAGTCTGCGCTCCAGCAGGTATATCTCTCTGGTCATTCCCAAAGCCAACACCTCCTTTGGCCGCCATTCCTTCCAGTTCTCTGCTGCCAATGACTGGAACGAATTGCAAAAATCTCTGAAGCTGGAGACTCTTATCTCCCTCAATAACTTTAAGCATCAGTTGTCAGAGCACCTTACCGATCACTGCACCTGTACACAGCCCATCTGAAATTAGCCCACCCAACTACCTCATCCCTATATTGTTATTTATTTTGCTCTTTTGCACCCCAGTATCTCTATTTGCACATAATCTCTTGCACATCTAGCATTCCAGTGTTAATACTATTGTAATTATTCTGCACTATAGCCTATTTATTGCCTTACCTCCATAACTTGCTACATTTGCACACACTGTATATATATTTTCTGTTGTATTTCTGACTTTATGTTTTTTTTTTACCCCATATGTAACTCTGTGTTGTTTTTATTGCACTACTTTGCTTTATCTTGGCCAGGTCGCAGTTGTAAATGAGAACCTGTTCTCAACTGGCTTACCTGGTTAAATAAAGGTGAAATAAATAAAAATAATAAATAAAACAAGGCTATTTTGGATTCACAATTACAATTGAATCCCCTCTGCTCTGTAAATACACAACAGTTGTTGATCATTTACATTTACGTCATTTAGCAGACGCTCTTATCCAGAGCCACTTACAAATAGGTGCATTCACCTTATAGGCAGTGGGATAACCACTTTACAATTATTTTAATTTGTTAATTTTTTAAAACTAATTTAATGGTCTTTAGTCTGAAAATGGCCACTTGAAAGGTCGATATGTATTGTCATCAACGTACTCACTTTTAGTAGCTAGTTAGCATTTAGACAACAGGCATCTAGACATAGAGGGTTTTGAAAATATCTATAGTCTTGAGTGGATGTTGTGATGTTTTGATCAGAATGGTTGAGGTCCAGGAATTTTGCAACAACATTCAAATGAAACAGGATGTGACTTCACTTGTCTTATTCATCTTATTTTTTTTCAGATGAATGAAATGTGTGTTGAATGTCTCATTCATACTGAGGCTCGGGGTGCTTTACCCAGAGTTTGAGGGAGGTACAGTAGGTATTCACAGTTAACAATGGGTTAGTCAACATGAGCTGAATCTGACACAGTGGAGTAACTGATTTACGTGGCTCCCAAGCCTCACCTAAACTGGAGAAGACATGCCCTGGATCATGAGTTAAACAGTAAGTGGGTTCAAAGGTAAACAACAATCATGTGATTTTAATGAAGATCCAGATATTACATGTGTTGATGCTGAATGGATTTAATGAATGGCATAATGGTCCTACTGCTGTGGTCCATGTTAAAGCTGCCCTGGTCCTACTGCTGCCCTGGTCATAATGCTGCCCTGGTTCTACTGCTGTTGTCCATGTTAAATCTGCCCTGGTCCTACTGCTGCCCTGGTCATACTGCTGCCCTGGTCATACTGCTGTGGTTCATGTTAAAGCTGCTGGTTCTACTGCTGTGGTTCATGTTAAAGCTGCCCTGGTCATACTGCTGCCCTTGTCCTACTGCTGTGGTCCATGTTAAAGCTGCCCTGGTCATACTGCTGTAGTCCATGTTAAAGCTGCCCTGGTCATACTGCTGCCCTTGTCCTACTGCTGTGGTCCATGTTAAAGCTGCCCTGGTCATACTGCTGCCCTTGTCCTACTGCTGCCCTGGTTCTACTGCTGCCCTGGTCATACTGCTGTGGTCCATGTTAAAACTGCCCTGATCCTTTTCTGTTGACTTGGTTGATCTCAAGGAACCTCAGGGAGTATGGCTTGTCCCTGAGAACCTCTCCCCACCACCATCCACTATTCACTCTCACCACTTTGATTGAGTTGTTTTATTTTACCTTTATTTTAACAGTAGAGGCCAAGGTCTCTTTTGCAAGGGAGCCCCTCATCTTACAATTACACAACAAATTACACAATGATCAATGACTGACAGCTACCTGCAGCTCTGCATGGGGCTGGGAGATATGGGCTAAAAATCGCATCAAATTACTTTCAAACTTATGGGCGATTCATGATATATCTCAATTTAAATCAATACAAATCTCAAAATAAGCTTTGTTGCTTAATTAAAGGTCACAGCACTGCATATAAAATTATACCTAGGCTAAATATAAGCCTTCCCAACCATAATGTCACGTTCGTTTAAGGACGGGTCAGACCAAGGTGCAGCGTGAAATGCATACATGTTTATTTCAATGATAAACACACGACAAAACAACAAAACCAACGAAACGTGAAGTCCTCAGGCTAAACACAAAACAAGCCTACACACGGAACAAGATCCCACAACTAACTAGTGCCAACAGGCTGCCTAAGTATGATCCCCAATCAGAGACAACGAGCGACTGCTGTCTCTGATTGGGAATCACACCCGGCCAAACACAGAACTACAACACCTAGACTACAACATAGAACTCCACACCCTGACTCAACATACTAGAGTCCCATAAGTCATGGCGTGACACATAAGACCACCTCATAATTTAATTATTTTATCCAAATAGTTTAACCTGCTTTTTGCAATAATCACTGATCTGGATTTGAAGTCCGTCTATGAAAAATGCAATTTTTGTTACAAAGTTAACCAGAACAATGCGCAATGCACATCCACTAACAAAGATCAACTTCTTGTAGCAGCCATTCTAGAAAATGAACGCAGGTCTCATAAACAATCTCTCAAGCACAAGCCCACGTGCTAGTGAGTAGCCAGCTAATCTAGCCACCTTGGGGCTGTTCGCTTGCTAACAAGGTAGAACAGTTGAACCGTTATGAATACACCCTCCTGTCTGTCTCCCAACTGTTTCAACAACATAACCTGTTCACTTTGTTTAGATATTGAAATCAAGTGGCCTACCTGGATAAGAAGAGCCTTATTTCTCAGAATGAGAACACGTTGCCAATTCCTGATATAAATGCTTCTTTTTATGCTCATTGCACATTTATTAAACACAGACTAGACAGCTAGCACATGACAGTCTGTGGCTAAAATGCTGCTAGCTATAGCAGCAATGCCGCTCGCAACAGAAACTGAGCATTCATTTTCCACAATCATGTTCATTGATGCTCTCATTTTAGTTGGGTCTGCTCTGTTCTACAATTTAGGAGTTGAGACATAGAAAGGTTAAGTTCTCGTCTATTACAGTCAAATAATATCTCTAAGCGTTTCGGTGTCCATATGACCTCTAAAGCCACTCCTCTCACAGGGCACAGTGGGGTCAGGCCTCTAAAGCCACTCCTCTCACTGGGCACAGTGGGGTCAGGCCTCTAAAGCCACTCCTCTAACAGGGCACAGTGGGGTCAGGCCTCTAAAGCCGCTCCTCTCACAGGGCACAGTGGGGTCAGGCCTCTAAAGCCACTCCTCTCACTGGGCACAGTGGGGTCAGGCCTCTAAAGCCACTCCTCTCACTGGGCACAGTGGGGTCAGGCCTCTAAAGCCACTCCTCTCACAGGGCACAGTGGGGTCAGGCCTCTAAAGCCACTCCTCTCACTGGGCACAGTGGGGTCAGGCCTCTAAAGCCACTACTCTCACTGGGCACAGTGGGGTCAGGCCTCTAAAGCCACTCCTCTCACTGGGCACAGTGGGGTCAGGCCTCTAAAGCCACTCCTCTCACTGGGCACAGTGGGGTCAGGCCTCTAAAGCCACTCCTCTCACTGGGCACAGTGGGGTCAGGCCTCTAAAGCCACTCCTCTAACTGGGCACAGTGGGGACTTGGCTGCTCTCCAGACCTCAATGTGTGAACCCTTGGAATTAGTGCAGGCCCTATCCCAGGTCCCATGCTACCATTCTTCCATACTCCCTGCCCCAGTCCCTCTATGTAGCTTCTAGCACACCCAATAATTC
Organism: Coregonus lavaretus; assembly: GCF_964263955.1. Taxonomy (NCBI): domain Eukaryota; kingdom Metazoa; phylum Chordata; class Actinopteri; order Salmoniformes; family Salmonidae; genus Coregonus; species Coregonus lavaretus. Next base: position 5,156,422 of record NC_139992.1, on the reverse strand, counting down.
TGCATTGAGTTCCAAATGACATTGTTTTTTATAAGATGATGATCCCGTGAACTGCTTTTAATGTGACCGAATCACAAACCATTAAGCAGGAGCAATCAGCATTCCTCCAGAATGGAAGCGGTTCCCCTTTTTTAAGTTGCCATGTTTTAAATGCTTGGCTCTCTCTCCTAGGGTGCAAAATGTGTATTCTGTTGTCACAAAGACCTACATTTCTGCTGCACCGTCGGCCTGCAGCCATGGAAGGAACAGCAGTCCCTTGGTTTCCGCAGGGCTGTCTGTAGTTAGTTAGACGGTCTCTTGTGGTAGCCTTACGTGTGAGAAGTCAGGTAAGGGCAGCTCGACAAGTCCAGCTGTCCAGCCACACAATCCCATAGTTGTTCCCGTAGAGAATATGTGCTTTTAAAACCCCCAAATTGTTCATTTTACCATTACCCCCCCCCTAGTGTGAAGAACGCCAGTCTTGAATACCAGCCGTTGACATTGGATGGAGTGCTGTAACAGTCATCCCACACTTACTGTAGTGTGAAACTTCCACCAGTGGTTGGAAAAACAGTCAAATGTGTGGTTTATGCTAAAACGATTTATTTAAAAATGTTCAATAAACTTTAATATTTGTAGCCACTTTTTAAATAAATACCTGCAGTCAACTTGTGCAATAGGTTAGGAGATAAAGCAGATTGTGTTCTTCATTTCACGTCACATTATTTAACATTATGAAGCTTACCGTAGTTCCCCAGAACAGTTGAGCCAGGCACCTGTTTGTTTGTAAATAGTACAGTGGGAGAAAGCTGTGCATTGACAGGGGTCACGTTTTATATTGAAAGTCAAGTGTTTTTTTGTTTGCTTCAATAGAGTTATCAGTGACGTGCAACTGTAGTTTTCCTTCACAGAAAATACATTAGTGCGACACATTCGGCAGAAAATAGCTTCATTTTCATTAGATAACAACAGAAGTGCAACGCTATTTGGCTGGCAGCCACACAAGTAGGCTAAATGAGCTTACAATGAAAAAGCAAGGTATTTTTTGCAAAAATGATGCACGGCCATATTTGTAATGTTTATCATAGAAAGAATGTAGCCAGCTACATTTCCTAATGCTTTGCTTAAAGTTAATCTTGCATTTTACTGGAGAAAAGTAGGCTGAATACACCAAGAAAAGTACCTGAGAAAAGTAGCTACACATCATTCAGATGTTCCATCCCCCTCTTCTCCAAGCAGAGCAGGCAGGCCCGTTGCCCTGGGCGACTCCAGACTCCACACAGACACAGCTTGTACACATGCTGCTCCAGAGCCAGTACCGTTCTTCCTTCAGACAAGCTGCTGCTCCAGAGCCAGTACCGTTCTTCCTTCAGACAAGCTGCTGCTCCAGAGCCAGTACCGTTCTTCCTTCAGACCAGCATGCATCAAAACTTTGTTCATTTGCACAATGTCTCTCGTTCACATTTGCTTGTAAATGTCCAAACTCCCCAAAAATGGCATTCGGTAGCTCCTACCTACAGTGGGGAGAACAAGTATTTGATACACTGCCGATTTTGCAGGTTTTCCTACTTACAAAGCATGTAGAGGTCTGTAATTTTTTATCATAGGTACACTTCAACTGTGAGAGACGGAATCTAAAACAAAAATCCAGAAAATCACATTGTATGATTTTTAATTAATTAATTTGCATTTTATTGCATGACATAAGTATTTGATCACCTTCCAACCAGTAAGAATTGCGGCTCTCACAGACCTGTTCGTTTTTCTTTAAGAAGCCCTACTGTTCTCCACTCATTACCTGTATTAACTGCACCTGTTTGAACTCGTTACCTGTATAAAAGACACCTGTCCACACACTCAATCAAACAGACTCCAACCTCTCCACAATGGCCAAGACCAGAGAGCTGTGTAAGGACATCAGGGATAAAATTGTAGACCTGCACAAGGCTGGGATGGGCTACAGGACAATAGGCAAGCAGCTTGGTGAGAAGGCAACAACTGTTGGCGCAATTATTAGAAATTGGAAGAAGTTCAAGATGACGGTCAATCACCCTCGGTCTGGGGCTCCATGCAAGATCTCACCTCGTGGGGCATCAATGATCATGAGGAAGGTGAGGGATCAGCCCATAACTACACGGCAGGACCTGGTCAATGACCTGAAGAGAGCTGGGACCACTGTCTCAAAGAAAACCATTATTAACACACTATGCCGTCATGGATTAAAATCCTGCAGCGCACGCAAGGTCCCCCTGCTCAAGCCAGCGCATGTCCAGGCCCGTCTGAAGTTTGCCAATGACCATCTGGATGATCCAGAGGAGGAATGGGAGAAGGTCATGTGGTCTGATGAGACAAAAATAGAGCTTTTTGGTCTAAACTCCACTCGCCGTGTTTGGAGGAAGAAGAAGGATGAGTACAACCCCAAGAACACCATCCCAACCGTGAAGCATGGAGGTGGAAACATCATTCTTTGGGGATGCTTTTCTGCAAAGGGGACAGGACGACTGCACCGTATTGAGGGGAGGATGGATGGGGCCATGTATCGCGAGATCTTGGCCAACAACCTCCTTCCCTCAGTAAGATCATTGAAGATGGGTCGTGGCTGGGTCTTCCAGCATGACAACGACCCGAAACACACAGCCAGGGCAACTAAGGAGTGGCTCCGTAAGAAACATCTCAAGGTCCTGGAATGGCCTAGCCAGTCTCCAGACCTGAACCCAATAGAACATCTTTGGAGGGAGCTGAAAGTCCATATTGCCCAGCGACAGCCCCGAAACCTGAAGGATCTGGAGAAGGTCTGTATGGAGGAGTGGGCCAAAATCCCTGCTGCAGTGTGTGCAAACCTGGTCAAGACCACAGGAAATGTATGATCTCTGTAATTGCAAACAAAGGTTTCTGTACCAAATATTAAGTTCTGCTTTTCTGATGTATCAAATACTTATGTCATGCAATAAAATGCAAATTAATTACTTAAAAATCATACAATGTGATTTTCTGGATTTTTGTTTTAGATTCTGTCTCTCACAGTTGAAGTGTACCTAATGATAAAAATTACAGACCTCTACATGCTTTGTAAGTAGGAAAACCTGCAGTGTATCTAATACTTGTTCTCCCCACTGTATGTATAACTTTATGAGCTAGATTGCCTGTCTTTGCAATTTGTTTATTTTCGTTTGCGCTCGTTAGCATATTTAGCTAGCAGCCTCCGTGGAAAAATGTTAGCGTTCTAATTTTGTTAGGATTCTGGTAATAGACACCCAGTAATTACAGTTGCACTGGTTTAATCATGATCACATGGTTCTAACCTGGTATGTGGAGAACCCTGAACGTGATTCAATCTGCTTGTCCCTGACACAAAGGTCAGAAGTGGAAAGTTAGTTGTATACTGGTCTTCCATACCCTTGTCCCTTACGTTTTTTTTAGATTGAGTGTACTCCATAGCTTTGCTATATTGACCTAACATCAGTGGAGCCTGTAAAAAAACAAACAGGAAATTATTTATTGGCAATTGACCTTAATCCCCATCCCTAAGAAGGACAGTGACCTAAGCCCAGCATGTGCTTTCTCCCAGATCAATTCTTTTTGGACTGACTGACTGGGGATCTAGATCAGTGGTTCTCACTGGTCTTGCCTCGGGACCCAAATTGAACCAGGTTGTCTCAGTCGCAACCCAATATTCGCACCGCAAAAAATAATTGCCCAAATACAATCTGGAAAACTATATTTAATGCTAAATTGATAGGAAATTTAGCAATTACATGACAAGGGAACAACATTCCCATACTTTCATTGTCAATAATGATATTTTGACCATATTCTTGATGAAAAATGTTAAATAAACTCACTGAGACCACAAAATCAACCCACATAGTGCTGCTAATAGCTCTATATTGAAAATACTGTGATTGAAGAAAAAAAAAATCAGAGATTTAATTATTTAAAAATGTACGTTTAGTTATCATTTCTACACACTTTCTACCTGGTTTAAGTTGTTTAAGTTCAGCCTGGAGTATTTTTTTGTTATTATAATTTATAATCACACCTGTGACCCATTTCAAAACCTCCCACCAGTTGACTGGGGATCTAGAGGAAACTCCACTCATTGACTGGGGATCTAGAGGAAACTCCTCTCATTGACTGGGGATCTAGAGGAAACTCCACTCATTGACTGGGGATCTAGAGGAAACTCCTCTCATTGACTGGGGATCTAGAGGAAACTCCACTCATTGACTGGGGATCTAGAGGAAACTCCTCTCATTGACTGGGGATCTAGAGGAAACTCCTCTCATTGACTGGGGATCTAGAGGAACCTCCTCTCATTGACTGGGGATCTAGAGGAAACTCCACTCATTGACTGGGGATCTAGAGGAAACTCCTCTCATTGACTAGGGATCTAGAGGAAACTCCTCTCATTGACTGGGGATCTAGAGGAATCTCCTCTCATTGACTGGGGATCTAGAGGAAACTCCTCTCATTGACTGGGGATCTAGAGGAAACTCTTCTCATTGACTGGGGATCTAGAGGAAACTCCTCTCATTGACTGGGGATCTAGAGGAAACTCCTCTCATTGACTGGGGATCTAGAGGAAACTCCTCTCATTGACTGGGGATCTAGAGGAAACTCCTCTCATTGACTGGGGATCTAGAGGAAACTCCTCTCATTGACTGGGGATCTAGAGGAAACTCCACTCATTGACTGGGGATCTAGAGGAAACTCCTCTCATTGACTTGGGATCTAGAGGAAACTCCTCTGATTGCCTGGGGATCTAGAGGAAACTCCTCTCATTGACTTGGGATCTAGAGGAAACTCCTCTGATTGCCTGGGAATCTAGAGGAAACTCCTCTCATTGCCTGCCACAGCCTTAGTTAGTTCTCTAATAAATAGAAAAAGTAGTTCCCTTATCTGCTCAAAATGACAACTGATTTATACACATTCCGGAAGTTTGATTTCCATATAATGACTTTTGTGTAGTTGCACTGTCCAGTCTTTGTTCAGCTACTGTATCTATTGGAAAGTGTTTTGTTTATGGAAAATGTATTCATTGAATAACTAAATGTTTTTCCAGAGGGAGCTTTAGATGTTGCATGAGGGCAATTCCATGGTAACAGATTTACTCTAAGACAATCATTGCTCCCAAGGTACACTACATGGCCAAAAGTATGTGGACACCTGCTCGTCGAACATCTCATTCCAAAACCATGGGCATTAATATGGAGTTGGTCCCCCCCTTTGCTACTATAACAGCCTCCACTCTTCTGGGAAGGCTTTCCACTAGATGTTGGAACAATGCTGCGGGGACTTGCTTCCATTCAGCCACAAGAGCATTAGTGAGGTCGGGCACTGATGTTGGGCGTTTAGGTCTGGCTCGCAGTTGGCATTCCAATTTACCCCAAAGGTGTTCGATGGGGTTGAGGTCAGGGCTCTGTGCAGGCCAGTCAAGTTCTTTCACATCGATCTCGACAAACCATTTCTGTATGTGCACGGGGGCATTGTCACGCTGAAACAGGAAAGGGCCTTTCCCAAACTGTTGCCACAAATTCAGAAGCACAGAATTGTCTAGAATGTGATTGTTTGCTGTAGTGTTAAGATTTCCCTTCACTGGAGCTAAGGGGCCTAGCCCGAACCATGAAAAATAGCCCCAGACCATTATTTAAAGTTGACTGGGGCAGCTCTAGCAGGGCAGAAATTTGACGAACTGACTTGTTGGACATTTGGCATCCTATGACGGTGCCACGTTGAAATTTACTGAGCTCATCAGTAAGGCTATTCTACTGTCAATGTTTTTTTGTATGGAGATTGCATGGCTGTGTGCTCGATGTTATACACCTGTCAGCAACGGGTGTGGCTGAAATAACCGAATCCACTAATTTGAAGGAGTGTCCACATACTTTTTTTGTATGGTAGAGCACGGCGCTTGTAACGCCAAGGTAGTGGGTTCGATCCCCGGGACCACCCATACACAAAAAAAAAAAAAAAATGTATGCACGCATGACTGTAAGTCGCTTTGGATAAAAGCGTCTGCTAAATGGCATATTATATATTATATTAATATTATATTATATATGAGTATTTTAATTTGACAGCCTTGAGGCTAGCATGTTATGTTTGACGGTCAGTGGTGTCAAACAGGTACAGTGAAGCTCAAACTGCCGTTCCCTGTGAGGAGTGCCCTGTAGAGTGGATTTGTTGTGCTGAAGGTTAAGTAGTTTACACTAATCTGCAGGAGGCACATTGATTGGTCTTCTCCGGGAACGGAGCATCTGCGGCTGTCATCATTTATTACCCAAAGGATTATGGGTAAAGGAAATGTTCCACAGGGCGGCACCACCAGGCATGTCACTTCCCAGGGGAGACTCGCCTCATCACACCCCTGTTGACTTCTCCACTACACCTTGGCTGGGTCATACCTGCCCCAGCCCTAACCACAGATCTAGGATCAGATGACCCTACTCCCAATACAACCCGTAACCATTAGGAGGATGGAAAAAGATCTGACTCGGTATCAGTGGTTAGAGGCTACTTCTACCTACTCTGTCATAGCCCAGTTCTCCCTCCACCCTGTTGATGCCCACCACAGTCTCCCGCTGGGGGACAGTGAAACATCTCAGGGCCATAACACATGACTCCTACCCAGCCTTCTGGGTTTATGACTCTATTCCCAAGACAGAGGCTGCCTTCCACACTGCTAAGTCATTAGTGAGGTGTTGAGGTCAATAACACTACAGCAGTAGGTTAGAGCCTGTTTACTGCACTCTCCTTCCCACACCAATATTATTGTCCTATTGCCTGCATCACTGAGTATCGGTGCAAAGTGTTGTTGAATAGAATATTCAAGGTATTACTCCACCACATGTTGCTGTTGCAGAACCCATCAACTGAGTTAGTGTCACCCCATCATTTCTCAACAGATTTGCAGTTGCTTTCCCTATGATGATTTGCAGTTGGCAGGGTTACCATTATTGAGCTGTGTGGGTCTGCTGTGCTAGTCTCTGCGTATGAATGATGAAGAACACTTAATTTGTCTCCACCAAATCTAATTAACAATGCTCTCTGTCTCTCTCTCTCTCTCTGGCCTCTCTCCCTCCGTCTCTCTCTCTTTCACCTACTAAAGAGGTCTCGACAACCTTGATTCATGTTTTGACCAGGGGCCCAGAATACTTGGAGAACAAACAGCTAAGCAAGAGTATTTATGCCTGCCTGCCCTTGAGGAGGGGGGCAGATTCCCACGAACCTCTCAGAGAAACGTCCCAAATAAAAAATACTATAGAATACTACAGTACTTACTGTAGAATTCTGTAGTATACTGTATAATACTATACTACACACTGTAGTATCCCTCGATCATGTGTAGTACTTAGTATAGAATTTTGTAGTATACTGTAGAATACTATAGTAAATTCTACAGTATCATCCACACAAAAAAACAATGTAGTAAATACCACAGAAATGTCCACAAAAACACTACAGTCCGCAAAAACACACAATTGTTTTACTTCAGGATTGACACTATAATAAACTGTGTATACTACAGTGAATATTACAGTAAAATCTGCAAAAACACTAGAGTGAATACTATACCATAGTATTCCTACCATAGTATACACTATAGTATTTTGATGCATATGTCTGACCATTGTTTGTCTATTAAACTTCTAAATATAGTAGTCGTTCACCTTATCTTTGGGTGAAGCATTTTCACACCTTAAAGCAAATTCACAAATCCTGACAGCATGTACACACGCATAGATGTGCCTGGGATGCCGCAGATAAGGGTGTCTGTTTTCCCATATAACAGTTATTTTTACAGGCAGGGGCCCATATTTACAAGCACTTTAATTAACATACTTTGGTGATTAATTTTACCCCAAGCATGTCCCATCGGCTACATATCGGACTAGTGTTGTCACGATACCAGAATTTTGACTTCGATACAAGGTTTAGTATCAAGATACTCGATACCATCATGATAAACAGTAACAAAGCGATAACACAAAATAAAGGCATATTAGCCAAAGCCACAGAATGGCACTTGATCCAGAAAGAAACTCAGCTACTGCTCTGTTTCATCGTTGGGCATCTTTTGAGTTCAATATCATTACATTTTAACAATTTTATGTCCATTGTTTTAGAGACAGCCAATCCTTCTCCCTCCAATCTCCTGATTCTGCCTCCTCAACCCTCCTCTCCTCCCTTTCTGCATCCTTTGACTCTCTATGTCCCCTATCCTCCCGGCCGGCTCGGTCCTCCCCTCCTGCTCCGTGGCTTGACGACTCATTGCGAGCTCACAGAACAGGGCTCCGGGCAGCCGAGCGGAAATGGAGGAAAACTAGACTCCCTGCGGACCTGGCATCTTTTCACTCCCTCCTCTCTACATTTTCTTCCTCTGTTTCTGCTGCTAAAGCCACTTTCTACCACTCTAAATTCCAAGAATCTGCCTCTAACCCTAGGAAGCTCTTTGCCACCTTCTCCTCCCTGCTGAATCCTCCTCCCCCCTCTCTGTGGATGACTTCGTCAACCATTTTGAAAAGAAGGTTGTCGACATCTGATCCTCGTTTGTTAAGTCAAATGACACCGCTGGTCCTGCTCACACTGCCCTACCCTATGCTTTGACTTCTTTCTCCCCTCTCTCTCCAGATGAAATCTTGTGACTTGTGACGGCTGGCCGCCCAACAACCTGCCCGCTTGTCCCTATCCCCTCCTCTCTTCTCCAGACCATTTCCGGAGACCTTCTCCCTTACCTCACCTCGCTCATCAACTCATCCTTGAACGCTGGCTATGTCCCTTCCGTCTTCAAGAGAGCGAGAGTTGCACCCCTTCTCAAAAAACCTACACTCGATCTCTCCGATGTCAACAACTACAGACCAGTATCCCTTCTTTCTTTTCTATCCAAAACTCTTGAGCGTGCAGTCTTTAGCCAACTCTCTTGCTATCTCTCTCAGAATGACCTTCTTGATCCAAACCAGTCAGGTTTCAAGACTGGTCATTCAACTGAGACTGCTCTTCTCTGTGTCACAGAGGCTCTCCGCACTGCTAAAGCTAACTCTCTCTCCTCTGCTCTCGTCCTTCTAGACCTATCTGCTGCCTTTGATACTGTGAACCATCAGATCCTCCTCTCCATCCTCTCCGAGTTGGGCATCTCCGGCGCGGCTCACTCTTGGATTGCGTCCTACCTGACAGGTCGCTCCTACCAGGTGGCATGGCGAGAATCTGTCTCCGCACCACATGCTCTCACCACTGGTGTCCCCCAGGGCTCAGTTCTAGGCCCTCTCCTATTCTCGCTATACACCAAGTCACTTGGCTCTGTCATATCCTCACATGACCTCTCCTATCATTGCTACGCAGACGACACACAATTAATCTTCTCCTTTCCCCCTTCTGATAACCAGGTGGCGAATCGCATGTCTGGCAGACATATCAGTGTGGATGACGGATCACCACCTCAAGCTGAACCTCGGCAAGACGGAGCTGCTCTTCCTCCCGGGGAAGGACTGCCCGTTCCATGATCTCGCCATCACGGTTGACAACTCCGTTGTGTCCTCCTCCCAGAGTACAAAGAGCCTTGGCGTGACCCTGGACAACACCCTGTCGTTCTCTGCTAACATCAAGGCGGTGACCCGATCCTGTAAGTTCATGCTCTACAACATTCGCAGAGTACGACCCTGCCTTACACAGGAAGCGGCACAGGTCCTAATCCAGGCACTTGTCATCTCCCGTCTGGATTACTGCAACTCGCTGTTGGCTGGGCTCCCTGCCTGTGCCATTAAACCCCTACAACTCATCCAGAACGCCGCAGCCCGTCTAGTGTTCAACCTTCCCATGTTCTCTCACGTCACCCCGCTCCTCCGCACACACCACTGGCTTCCAGTTGAAGCTCGCATCTGCTACAAGACCATGGTGCTTGCCTACGGAGCTGTGAGGGGAACGGCACCTCCGTACCTTCAGGCTCTGATCAGTCCCTACACCCAAACGAGGGCATTGCGTTCATCCATCTCTGGCCTGCTGGCTCCCCTACGTCTGCGGAAGCACAGTTCCCGCTCAGCCCAGTCAAAACTGTTAGCTGCTCTGGCACCCCAATGGTGGAACAAGCTCCCTCATGACGCCAGGACAGCGGAGTCACTCACCACCTTCCGGAGACACTTGAAACCCCACCTCTTTTAGGAATACCTGGAATAGTATAAAGTAATCCTTCTACCCCCCCCCCCCCCTTACCCCACCCCATAAGGTGAATGCACCAATTTGTAAGTCGCTCTGGATAAGAGCGTCTGCTAAATGACTAAAATGTAAAAAAAAAAATATTTGAATGGTAAATCTCTATTGATAAACTGGGTAAATCAAGATGTAGCCTAGGTCTATTCACAATACAGGTGAATGCATATTATTCAATAGGAGTGAAAGGGGGATACCTAGTCAGTTGCACAACTGAATGCATTCAACCGAAATGTGTCTTCCGCATTTAACCCAACCCCTCTGAATCAGTGTGTGCATGCATTGAGTTATTGAGCTGACGAATCTGACGTTGTGGCTGTGGTTGAAATCTAGTGGAAACCAGACAGGAGGCGAGAGAGATTAAGAAGTTAATGAGTTTTTGGTGGCGAGGGAGACTAAGTGAATTAATAACGATTTTGGTGGCAATCAGCTTTGAAATCAGCATATTTTGCATTATGGTTTACATATTATCGCAAACAAAGTACTAGGGTAGTGAATTCAGCTGTAAGCTAGCAAGGAAAGTTAGCCTACAATTAAAGCTGGAAGCTACCGGTATCGTCTTGCATTGTAAAAAGTGTTCTAGCCTGTATGGACATTGTTTTGTGAACAGTTTCAACATTTCTACATGCCTTGTTGCATTATTCAAGTGTGTTCACTTCTATGCAGCATGAGTGGGGAGCCAGGCATTTTGATCTTCACGCTATAAAGGGGCTGAAGTACAGACGGTAACACATTTTTGTATTTTTTTGGTATCGGAAAAAGTACTGAGGTTTCGGTATACCGTGAAACATTATATTTGAGGTATGCAGCCATTCAGATCTGATCTGAACCACAGAGAGAGTACCTGGCCAGCAGCCTCTGATGTTTCTGAAGCTTCACCCAGGCTGGTTAAAATAAAATTAAAATAATAATATAATAATATACCATTTAGCAGACGCTTTTATCCAAAGCGACTTACAGTCATGCGTGCATACATTTTTGTGTATGGGTGGTCCCGGGGATCGAACCCACTACCCTGGCGTTACAAGCGCCGTGCTCTACCAACTGAGCTACAGATGTCATCTAGAGAAAGTAGGTACAGTAGTAAGACATAAAAAGTGACAGGAAATAAACAAAATGGAAAAACATAAACATACTTGTTACAGTAAAGGACATACTGTGTAAGAAATCATTTCTTCATTATTATTATTATTATTATTATTATTATTATTAAAATTACAGCTGTTCCTCAGGATATTATTTACAGTGGGCCTGTTCCAAAATACTAGCCTTCAACTCCAGAACTAACAGAGTGTTCTGTAATGAGATGCTGTTGTGGTATGAAGGTCAAATGAGATTGGACCAGCAACAATACATGATATCAAAAGACAGTCAACTTTTTGTTGTGTATTTGTAGATCTGGATCGTGCACAACATTTTAAACACAGCATTCACCTTTAAAGATGTTGAGAGCGTTGAGCAGTTAATTCATCTGTCAATTAGCTTATTGATTGCCTTTGCTCTCGAGTACTGTACTGTGGTGTGTTTATAATGAATAATATCATATAGACGTGGGGGACCTGATCCTAGACCAGCACTCCTACTTTGAGGCGCTTTATGAATATAGCCCAGGTCAGAGATGTCCTCTGCTGTTTCTCTGCGTGGCTTGTCCCATGCATGAATCAAACAGGTCCTCATGAGAGCTGAGGTGGAGCCGATTTATTATGGTGTCCAATTACAATACCTCACTGCACCGCCATTACAACAGATATTTTACAGCAGGGGTCTTCAACCTATTCTTGCCTAGGGACCCCCGCCCAGGCAAATCGGCAACCCAGGGACCCCCTTTATATGTAAGCGAAAGGTTGAATACCGCTGTTCTACAGCATTGAATCCGCCCATAAAGTAGTTTGAAGTGTGTAACAAGAATGGCACCTGATGAAGATATTCAGGAAAACATTTTCAATGGCTCATCACGTTCGCTGATCGACCATTTTAATGGAATGTGATTAGCTTGTTCTGCAGGATGGCTAACAGCAGTGAAACCAAATCTCCTGTCTGTCTTTGTAACTTCAAAGAGAAGAGTAAGACAACGTTGATAAGATCCTGTTATCACCCCTAAGTGGTGGTGGTGGTGGTGTTGTCTCTATCTGAATAATTATCTCTACAGCAGAGAGTCATGACAACACAGCACAGGGATGGATTAGATCATTTCACTGTCATTCTCCGTTTTATTGTCACGTCGCTTTCTGGACATATCTGGAGTGGAAGAATAGAAAAGTGCTGCTGAAGCAAAGCATCCTAGAAACAGAGTGACTGTAATCCCTGACTTTGGGAATATTTGTGGCTGGCAGTTGAAGTGAAGCAGCATGGTGCCTGAATTTCAAGAGTACTGAAAAGGATGAAGGGATGAGAGGGGAAAGGAGGTCCTAACTTCCTTAGAAACCCCTAACTTCCTTAGAAACCCCTAACTTCCTTAGAAACCCCTCAGTTTATTTCCATGATCCTCTAAGCCAGCCATGAAAGGAGGTCTCCAGCTGCAGAATATACACAATATCATGGTTAAGTAGAGCAAATTATTGCAAAATAATGTGCCCCAATCTTTTGGTTTGTCCCAATGTTGTAGCCTAATGCCTACCTGAGCTTCCCCTGTGTGCTGTTGACATGTTCTGCAAAGAGGGGGCATAGCACGGCTGGAAAGAGGGGGCATAGCACGGCTGGAAAGAGGGGGCATAGCACGGCTGGAAAGAGGGGGCATAGCACGGCTGGAAAGAGGGGGCATAGCACGGCTGGAAAGTCAATTTGGTGATTTGCAACGTTAAGATGAACAGTAGGAGGTTCAGGAGCACAAAGTGAAGCACTGTTTTTCACACAGCAGAGCAATGGTCACAACAGAACACAATTATACTTCATGCAAAAATCAATACGTTTCCAGCTGTCTTCACCAAGGGCATTAAACCCAGTACCAGGGAGGCTGTCTGAGTCAGGAAGAGAGGGGGGCCAGTCAGGGGATGGTGGGTGCAGGAGGAGGAGGCTATTTCTTTATCCCCAGCCCCCTCTGAATCCAGGGTTCATTCCTGTCATGGCTGTCCTCTCCAGCCCTGGAGGTTTGGTTGGTGTGACATAATGACTTTGACAGCCGTGGCCGAATTGCCATTTTTGCAAAAAAAATGATGTCGCTGTGATTTCATCCGCGGCTTGGGGTTTGGGCTTGGAACAGAATGTGGGAAGAGCAGGGATATTATCTCTGATCCTATTTTATGTAAAATACCCATGCATTTTGTCACTAAATAACAGACAGTTTTACGGTCTCCCATGATGTCAATGAAGCTCTTACTTTGTGCCCGCACCCCTTAACTGTGCCCTTATGTTTGATAGAAGTAAAGCCTTGACTGTCCCAGTTCTTAGCATACACATAGCCACCCATACACAAAAATGTATGCACGCATGACTGTAAGTCGCTTTGGATAAAAGCGTCTGCTAAATGGCATATTATTATTATTATTATAGCACAGTGATATGGTGTGAGATTTGGGGGAAACCTGTTGTCAGAGAAAGGCTCTGTCAGGTGTTCGGCTTTGTGCCCCTCCCTCTCGCCAGGGCTGTCTCATGATTCGTCCATTGTCAGTCTGAGGCTCCTCCTGCAGTAGTAGTCTCTCCCCAGGGCTGTCTCCTGATTCATCTTTTCGCCAAAGAAATCTGAAATACAGACATTGTCATCCTACAAGAAAGATGGTATAGAGGAGACGGACCCACTGGTTTCCCTCTAGGTTACAGAGAGCTGGTAGTCCCATCCACCAAACTACCAGGTGTGAAACAGGGAAGGGACTCAGGGGGTATGCTAATTTGGTATAGAGCAGACCTAACCCACTCTATTAAATTAATAAATACAGGAACATTTTACATTTGGCTAGAAATTTAAAAGAAAATGATCTCAACAGAGAAAGATGTCCTCCTGTGTGCTACCTATATCCCCCCACTAGAATCCCCATACTTTAATGAAGATAGCTTCTCCATCCTGGAGGGGGAAATCAATCATTTCCAGACCCAGGGACATGTATTAGTCTGTGGCAACCTAAATGCCAGAACTGGATAAGAACCTGACACCCTCAGCACACAGGGGGACAAACACCTACCTGGAGGTGACAGCATTCCCTCCCCCATATGCCCCCCTAGGCACAACTACAACAACATAACCAACAAAAATGGGTCACAACTCCTGCAGCTCTGTCGCACACTGGGTATGTACATAGTCAATGGTAGGCTTCGCGGGGACTCCTATGGTAGGTACACCTATAGCTCATCTCTTGGCAGTAGTACTGTAGACTACTTTATCACTGACCTCCACCCAGAGTCTCTCAGAGCGTTCACAGTCAGCCCACTGACACCCCTATCAGATAACAGCAAAATCACACTCTACTTGAACAGAGCTATGTTCAATCATGAGGCATCAAAGCCAAAGGAACATTAAACAATGCTATAGATGGAAGGAAAGTAGTATGGAAATCTACCCCAAAACAATTAGGCAACAACAAATTAAATCCATTCTAGGCAATTTCCTGGACAAAATGTTTCACTGTAATAGTGAAGGTGTAAACTTGGCAGTAGAAAACCTAAACAGTATATTTGACCTCTCAGCTTCCTTATCAACTCTAAAAATCTGTAACAGAACACAGAAGAAAAGTAAAAACAGTGACCAATGGTTTGATGAAGAATGCAAAAACCTAAGAAAGAAATTGAGAAACCTATCCAACCAAAAACATAGAGACCCAGAAAACCTGAGCCTACGCCTTCACTATGGTGAATCACTAAAACAATACAGAAATACACTACGGAAAAATAAATAACAGCATGTCAGAAATCAGCTCAATGTAATTGAAGAATCCATAGACTCTAACCACTTCTGGGAAAATTGGAAAACACTAAACAAACAACAACACAAAGAGCTATCTATCCAAAACGGAGATGTATGGGTAAACCACTTCTCCAATCTTTTTGGCCCTATAACAAAGAACAAACAGCAAAAAAATATACACGATCAAATGCAAATCTTAGAATCAACTATTAAAGACTACCAGAACACACTGGATTCTCCAATTACATTGAATGAACTACAGGACAAAATACAAACCCTCCAACCCAAAAAGGCCTGTGGTGTTGATGGTATCCTCAATTAAATGATAAAATATACAGCCCACAAATTCCAATTGGCTATACTTAAACTCTTTAACATCATCCTTAGCTCTGACATCTTCCCCAATATTTGGAACCAAGGACTGATCACCCCAATCCACAAACGTGGAGACAAATTTGACCCCAATAATTACCGTGGGATATGCGTCAACAGCAACCTTGGGAAAATCCTCTGCATTATCATTAACAGCAGACTAGTTCATTTCCTCAGTGAAAACAATGTACTGAGCAAATGTCAAATTGGCTTTTTACCAAATTACCGTATGACAGACCACGTATTCCCCCTGCACACCCTAATTGACAAACAAACAAACCAAAACAAAGGCAAAGTCTTCTCATGCTTTGTTGATTTCAAAAAAGCTTTTGACTCAACTTGGCATGAGGGTCTGCTATACAAATTGATGGAAAGTGGGGTTGGGGGAAAAAAATACGACATTATAAAATCCATATACACAAACAACAAGTGTGCGGTTAAAACACACACATTTCTTTCCACAGGGCCGTAGGGTGAGACAGGGATGCAGTTTAAGCCCCACCCTCTTCAACATATATATCAACGAATTGGCGAGGGCACTAGAACAGTCTGCAGCACCCGGCCTCACCCTACTAGAATCTGAAGTCAAATGTCTTCTGTTTGCTGATGATCTGGTGCTTCTGTCACCAACCAAGGAGGGCCTACAGCAGCACCTAGATCTTCTGCACAGATTCTGTCAGACCTGGGCCCTGACAGTGAATCTCAATAAGACAAAAATAATGGTGTTCCAAAAAAGGTTCAGTTGCCAGGACCACAAGTACAAATTCCATCTAGACACCGTTGCCCTAGAGCACACAAAAAACTATACATACCTCGGCCTAAACATCAGCGCCACAGGTAACTTCCACAAAGCTGTGAATGATCTGAGAGACAAGGCAAGAAGGGCCTTCTATGCCATCAAAAGGAACATAAAATTTGACATACCAATTAGGATCTGGCTAAAAATACTTGGATCAGTTATAGAACCCATTGCCCTTTATGGTTGTGAGGTCTGGGGTCCGCTCACCAACCAAGAATTTAGAAAATGGGACAAACACCAAATGGAGACTCTGCATGCAGAATTCTGCAAAAATATCCTCTGTGTACAACGAAAAACACCAAATAATGCATGCAGAGTAGAATTAGGCCGCTAGTTATCAAAATCCAGAAAAGAGCCGTTTTAAATTCTATAACCACTTATAAGGAAGCAATTCCCAAACCTTCCATAACAAAGCCATCACCTACAGAGAGATGAACTTGGAGAAGAGTCATTGTAAATAAGAATTTGTACTTAACTGACGTGCCTGGTTAAATAAATAAATAATAATAATGTGCCTGGTTTGCCAGATTCTGCTCTGTGGTGTGGTGCTGTGTGGCAGACTGCCTGGATCTCCAGTCTCCACACAGCAGGCCTGGCCAGCTAGCAGACCCAGTCTGGGGGAGACCTCAGCCCTCAGACCTGCTTAATGACTCTCATCTCGAACCAGTCATAACACCCTTTGTTCCATGTCTGTCTGAGCCTATGGGCACAGGGAGTGAGTTTGGTGTGGAGTGGAGTGGGCTAGCTCTCACTCTCAAACAGAAGGGGGGAGGGCTAAGGTTTGGCCTTGTCTCAAATAGCCCCCCCCCCCCCTTCTGTTTGAGACAAGGCCAAACCTTAGCCCCCCCCCCCCCCCTTCTAAGGTTTGGCCTTGTTTCAAACAGAAGAGGGGAGGGCTAAGGTTTGGCCTTGTCTCAAACAGAAGGGGAGAGGGCTAAGGTTTGGCCTTGTCTCAAACTATCTGCGCTAATGTTGCTATTTTGTAGAAAGACCTTGTTAATAAAAGCCAGATGGCCACAGCTAGATAACTACCTAGCAAGATGACAAATAAACTATTTAATTAAATCTCCATAACCTAATGTTAGCATGTTCGCTAGCTACCACAACATAGCTAGCTAGCTAGCCAAAGACACAGCACTTACTCCGCAGCTAACACAGGCAGCTGTTTCATGGAAACAAGCTAATCCCTTGTGATTTAATTATAACATCAATACAAGCTATAGTGGTTAGCTAGCTTGGAGGAGGGATTTAGTGTTGTGCGCATTGCGTCTGTGCACTAAGCTAGCTACCATCCCGTAGTTTACATTCCATATGAAGAGTGACTGGATTATTGTGGATGTATGGAGAAAATGCCCTCTTTTTTTCATTTTTTTTTGTTCACTCCCCCACATGGGGGTTCATGCTCTCTGACTGGCTTGAAGTCAAGTTGTTGACCACTGACGAGCATTGCAATTCTATAAGTAGAATTGGTAGGTTTGTTGCTACCAGGTCGGCACGCGGCAGGTACCGCTTTTGTTCTAGCAAGAGAAGGAACGGTCTCCCACTGTGATGAGTACCTATTGGCAGTCAATCAGCAGTGAGATTATTGGTGTGTTTCATGCTTTAGAATGTATATCCTTCATGCACTGTATTCTACTGATGCACTGTATTCTACTGATACACTGTATTCTAGTGATGCACTGTATTCTAGTGATGCACTGTATTCTAGTGATGCACTGTATTCTACTGATGCACTGTATTCTACTGATGCACTGTATTCTAGTGATGCACTGTATTCTACTGATGCACTGTATTCTACTGATGCACTGTATTCTAGTGATGCACTGTATTCTACTGATGCACTGTATTATACTGATGCACTGTATTATACTGATGCACTGTATTATACTGATGCACTGTATTATACTGATGCACTGTATTCTAGTGATGCACTGTATTCTACTGATGCACTGTATTATACTGATGCACTGTATTCTAGTGATGCACTGTATTCTACTGATACACTGTATTCTAGTGATGCACTGTATTCTAGTGATGCACTGTATTCTAGTGATGCACTGTATTCTACTGATGCACTGTATTCTACTGATGCACTGTATTCTACTGATGCACTGTATTCTACTGATGCACTGTATTCTAGTGATGCACTGTATTCTACTGATGCACTGTATTATACTGATGCACTGTATTATACTGATGCACTGTATTATACTGATGCACTGTATTCTAGTGATGCACTGTATTCTACTGATGCACTGTATTCTACTGATGCACTGTATTATACTGATGCACTGTATTCTAGTGATGCACTGTATTCTACTGATGCACTGTATTCTAGTGATGCACTGTATTCTAGTGATGCACTGTATTCTACTGATGCACTGTATTCTAGTGATGCACTGTATTCTAGTGATGCACTGTATTATACTGATGCACTGTATTATACTGATGCACTGTATTATACTGATGCACTGTATTATACTGATGCACTGTATTCTACTGATGCACTGTATTATACTGATGCACTGTATTCTACTGATGCACTGTATTCTACTGATGCACTGTATTCTACTGATGCACTGTATTATACTGATCAAATCAAATCAAATCAAATTTTATTGGTCACATGCGCCGAATACAACAGGTGCAGACATTACAGTGAAATGCTTACTTACAGCCCTTAACCAACAGTGCATTTATTTTAAACAAAAAAAGTAAGAATAAAACAACAACAAAAAAAAAGTGTTGAGAAAAAAAAAAGAGCAGAAGTAAAATAAAGTGACAGTAGGGAGGCTATATATACAGGGGGTACCGTTGCAGAGTCAATGTGCGGGGGCACCGGCTAGTTGAGGTAGTTGAGGTAATATGTACATGTGGGTAGAGTTAAAGTGACTATGCATAAATACTTAACAGAGTAGCAGCAGCGTAAAAAGGATGGGGTGGGGGGGCAGTGCAAATAGTCCGGGTAGCCATGATTAGCTGTTCAGGAGTCTTATGGCTTGGGGGTAGAAGCTGTTGAGAAGTCTTTTGGACCTAGACTTGGCACTCCGGTACCGCTTGCCGTGCGGTAGCAGAGAGAACAGTCTATGACTAGGGTGGCTGGAGTCTTTGACAATTTTGAGGGCCTTCCTCTGACACCGCCTGGTATAGAGGTCCTGGATGGCAGGAAGCTTTGCCCCAGTGATGTACTGGGCCGTACGCACTACCCTCTGTAGTGCCTTGCGGTCAGAGGCCAAGCAGTTGCCATACCAGGCGGTGATGCAACCAGTCAGGATGCTCTCGATGGTGCAGCTGTAGAATTTTTTGAGGATCTGAGGACCCATGCCAAATCTTTTTAGTCTCCTGAGGGGGAATTATACTGATGCACTGTATTGTACTGATGCACTGTATTATACTGATGCACTGTATTCTAGTGATGCACTGTATTATACTGATGCACTGTATTCTACTGATGCACTGTATTCTATTACCAAATGCAGAAAACCCAGGCTACTAACTTAGATTTCCTCACCGTATGACTCTCTGGTTCTGTGGAGAGGTCTGACAATGCAGATTCACGGCTGGTTGGGGCTTCAGCAGCAGGGCCTTGGCAGGCAGGCAGCAGTGTGGGTGAGTGGGTGTTTGGCTGGTGGATGCTCTGGTGGCATCTAGCCTCCTGCTCCACCTGTGCTCTCACTCATCAATCCTCCACCATATGGAAACAGCTGGTCCTCTGTGGTGGGCACTGTGTGGTGCCCTGAGCTCCATACATCCTGTAGTCAGGAGGGAGAGGAGTGGAGGGGGAGAGAGAGAGAGAGTGCAGGGAACCAAATCAAATTGTATTGGTCACATACACATATTTAGCAGATGTTATTGCGGGTGTAGCGAAATGCTTGTGTTCCTAGCTCCAACAGTGCAGTAATATCTAACGAAAATAAATTAGAAAAACACCCAGAAAGCTATGGGAAGCAGGCTATGGTGGTGCTGTTTTGGACAGATTTAATTTGAATAGATTTTAATCTTATTGAGGCAATTGACTGTTTAATGAACAGTCAATTGCCTCGTTCGGAAAGTATTCAGACCCCTTTACTTTTTCTACATTTTGTTACGTTACAGCCTTATTCTAAAATTGATTAAATTATTATATTTTCTCATCAATCTACACACAATACCCCATAATGACAAAGTGAAAACAGGTTTTTAGAAATCTTTGCAAATTTATAAAAAATTAAAAACAGATTAAAAACAGAACCTTATTTACAGAAGTATTAAGACCCTTTGCTCTGAGACTCGAAATTGAGCATAGGTGCATCCTGTTTCCATTGATCATCCTTGGGATGTTTCTACAACTTGATTAGTCCACCTGTGGTAAAATCAATTGATTGGACATGATTTGGAATGCCCGGCCAAACTGAGCAATTGGGGGAGAAGGGCCTTTGTCATGGAGGTGACCAAGAACCCGATGGTCATTCTGACAGAGCTCCAGAGTTCTTCTGTGGAGATGGGAGAATCTTCCAGAAGGACAACCATCTCTGCAGTACTCCACCAATTAGGCCTTTATGGTAGAGTGGCCAGACGGAAGCCACTCCTCATTAAAAGGCACATGACAGCCCGCTTGGAGTTTCCAAAAGACTCTCAGACCATGAGAAACAAGATGCTCTGGTCTGATGAAACCAAGATTGAACTCTTTGGCCTGAATGCCAAGCGTCACGTCTGGAGGAAACCTGGCACCATCTCTACGGTGAAGCATGGTGGTGGCAGCATCATGCTGTGGGGATGTTTTTCAGCGGCAGGGACTGGGAGACTAGTCAGGATCAAGGGAAAGATTAACGAAGCAAAGTACAGAGAGTGCCTTGATGAAAACCTGCTCCAGAGCGTTCAGGAACTCAGACTGGGGCGAAGGTTCACCTTCCAACAGGACAACGACCCTAAGCACACAGCCAAGACAACGCAGGAGTGGCTTCGGGACAAGTCTCTGAATGTCCTTGAGTGGCCCAGCCAGAGCCCTGACTTGAACCCAATCGAACATCTCTGGAGAGACCTGAAAAGAGATGTGCAGTGACACACTACATCCGACCTGACAGAGCTTGACAGGATCTGCAGAGAAGAATGGGAGAAACTCCCCAAATACAGGTGTGTCAAGCTTGTAGCATCATACCCAAGAAGAATCGAGACTGTAATCGCTGCCAAAGGTGCTTCAATAAAGTACTGAGTAAAGGGTCTGAATATTTATGTAAATGTGAAATTTACGTTTTTTTAAATGTATAAATTAGCAAACAATTCTAAAAAACAGTTTTTGCTTTGTAATTATGGGGTATTGTGTATAGATTGATGAGGGACAAAATCAATTTAGGACATTTTAGAATAAGGCTGTAACGTAACAAAATGTGGAAAAGGTCAAGGTGTTTGAATACTTTCCGAATGCACTGTAAGTCAGTGTAATAATGGAAAACATGAACCTATTTCCCATGGGTCAGTAATGAGGATGGCCCTCTTGTGATTGGAAGAGGTCACTACATAATCCAGGAAGTAGAGAAGGTCTTAGTTCCAATTACTGCCTTTATGTGGGGATGGACTGAGGGAGAGAGCTTGGTAGAGAAGGAGAGGAGTACATGGGTGGAGGAGGTACAGAGTAGAGTAGGAGAAGAGGGGGTGAAGATTGTAGAAGGATAGAATAGAGTGGGGGGTGAAGATTGTAGACGAATAGAATGGGGGGGTGAAGATGTAGAAGGATAGAATAGGAGGGGGTGAAGATTGTAGAAGAATAGAATGGGGGGGGTGTAGATTGTAGAAGAATAGAATGGGAGGGTGAAGATTGTAGAAGGATAGAATGGGGGGTGAAGATTGTAGAAGAATAGAATGGGGGGGGGTGAAGATGTAGAAGGATAGAATAGGAGGGGGTGAAGATTGTAGAAGAATAGAATGGGGGGGTGAAGATGTAGAAGTTTAGAATAGAGTGGGGGGGTGAAGATTGTAGAAGTATAGAATGGGGGGTGAAAATTGTAGAAGAATAGAATGGGAGGGTGAAGATTGTAGAAGGATAGAATGGGGGGGTGAAGATTGTAGAAAGGTAGAATGGGGGGGTTAATTGTAGAAGTATGGAATGGGGGGGTGAAGATTGTAGAAGGATAGAATAGGAGGGGGGTTAATTGTAGAAGGATAAAATAGTGGGGGGGGGGGGGTGCAGAAGGGTGGAGGAGTCACACTAAAATGCTGCTGGGTCATTATCCTAGCCAGGGGGCGGGACTGTTACTATAAACACTGGCATAACTGTGCTATGTTCTGCACCGGTGAAAACCAGTCAAAAGAATGCAGCTTGGCTAAACAGCTCAACTCCCTCCCTTCTATGCTTCTGTCTTCTTAGGGGTTTTCCAACAGGAGATTTGGCTTTAACTGCAGTCCCGGCCATCCCTTTGTGCCTCTAAATGTGACCCACCGCCTCGATTCAATCTTATGTACCTGGCGCTGACGAAGATGGCGGCCTCACGACTAGCTCTTAGGAAACTTTGCGGTATTTTGGTTTTTTTATGTATTATTTTTACATTATTAGCTCAGAAAGTGTTTTGTATCATTACATACAGCCAGGGAAAAACTATTGGATATCAGAGCTACGGTAACTCACCAGCATTACGACCAGGAATACAACTTTCCTGAAGCAGATCCTTTGTTTGCTCTCCCCAGGGCAACTGAACTGATTCCAGCGGCTGACCCAAAACATCGCCGGCGGAGGAGAGGCACTCGGAGCAGCCTGCTGGTTCGACTTAGGAGGCGCGCACACCACCCACCGCTTCCAAGTATATTACGCGCTAATGTTCAGTCTTTGGATAACAAGGTCAACGAGCTCAGGGCAAGGATTTCTTTCCAGAGAGACATCAAGGCCTGTAACATACTTTGTTTCATGGAAACATGGCTCTCTCTGGATATTCTGTTGAAATGATGGGTTCTCCGTTCATCGCGCAGACAGAAATAAATATATCTCCGGGAAGCAGAAGGGTGGAGGTGTGTGTTTCATGATTAACGACTCATGGTGTTATTGTAGTAACATACAGGAACTCAAGTCCTTTTGTTCACCCGACCTAGAATACCTCACAATCAAATGCCGTCCGTATTATCTCCCAAGATAATTTTCTTTGGTTGTAGTCACGGCCGTGTATATCCCCCCTCAAGCCGATACCACGACGTCCCTCAAAGAACTTCACTGGACCTTATGCAAACTGGAAACCACATATCCTGAGGCTGCATTTATTGTAGCCGGGGATTTTAACAAAGCAAATTTGAGGACAAGGCTGCCGAAGTTCTATCAACATATTGACTGTTGTACTCGGCTGCTAAAATTCTCGACCATTGCCATTTGAACTTCCGGGATGGTTATAAGGCCCTCCCCCGCCCTCCTTTCGGCAAATCTGAACACGACTCCATTTTGCTCCTCCCTTCCTATAGGCAGAAACTCAAACAGGAAGTACCCATGCTAAGGACAATTCAACGCTGGTCTGACCAATCGGAATCCACGCTTCAAGATTGTTTTGATCACGCAGACTGGGATATGTTCCGGGTAGCTTGCGAAAATAATTTAGACGAATACACTGAAACGGTGACTGAGTTTATCAGGAAGTGTATAGGAGATGTTGTGCCCACCGTGACTATTAAAATCTACCCTAACCAGAAACCGTGGGTAGATGGCAGCATTCGTGCAAAACTGAAAGCGCGAACCACCACATTTAACCATGGCAAGGTGACTGGGAATATGGCAGAATGCAAACAGTGTAGCTACTCACTCCGCAAGGCAATTAAACAGGCAAAACGTCAGTGTAGGGACAAAGTGGAGTTGTAATTCAACGGCTCAGACACGAGGCAGGGTCTATAGACAATCATGGACTACAGAAGGAAAACCAGCCACGTCGCCGAGACAGTCTTGCTTCTGGACAAGCTAAACACCTTCTTCGCCCGCTTTGAGGATAACACAGTGCCACCGATGCGGCCCACTACCAAGGACTGTGTGCTCTCCTTCTCCGTGGCCGACGTGAGTAAAACATTTCAACATGTTAACCCCTGCAAGGCTGCCGGCCCAGACGGCATCCCTAGCCGCGTCCTCAGAGCATGCGCAGACCAGCTGGCTGTTGTGTTTACGGACATTTTCAATCTCTCCCTATCCCAGTCTGCTGTCCCCACATGCTTCAAGATGGCCACCATTGTTCCTGTACCCAAGAAAGCAAAGGTAACTGAACTAAATGACTATTGCCCCGTAGCACTCACCTCTGTCATCATGAAGTGCTTTGAGAAACTAGTCAAGGATCATATCACGTCTACCCTTACCCGTCACCCTAGACCCACTTCAATTTGCTTTACCGCCCCAATAGATCCACAGACGATGCAATCGCCATCACACTGCACACTGCCCTATCCCAGCTGGACAAGAGGAATACCTATGTAAGAATGCTGTTCATTGACTATAGCTCAGCATTCAACACCATAGTACCATCCAGCTCATCATTAAGCTCGAGGCCCTGGGTCTGAACCCCTCCCTGTGCAACTGGATCCTGGACTTCCTGACGGGCCGCCCCCAGGTGGTGAAGGTAGGAAACATCTCCACTTCGCTGATCCTTAACACTGGGGCCCCTCAAGGGTGCGTGCTCAGCCCCCTCCTGTACTCCCTATTCACCCATGACTGTGTGGCCAAGCACGCCTCCAACTCAATCATCAAGTGTGCAGACGACACAACAGTAGTAGGCTTGATTACCAACAATGACGAGACAGCCTACAGGGAGGAGGTGAGGGCTCTGGGTGTGTGGTGCCAGGAAAATAACCTTTCACTCAACGTCAACAAAACAAAGGAGATGATCGTGGACTTCAGGAAACAGCAGAGGGTGCAACCCCCTATCCACATCGACGGGACCGCAGTGGAGAAGGTGGAAAGCTTCAAGTTCTTTGGCGTCCACATCACTGACAAACTGAAATGGTCCACCCACGCAGACAGTGTGGTGAAGAAGGCGCAATAGAGCCTCTTCAACCTCAGGAGGCTGAAGAAATTTGGCTTGGCACCTAAAACCCTCACAAACTTTTACAGATGCACAATTGAGAGCATCCTGTCGGGCTGTATCACCGCCTGGTACGGCAACTGCACCGCCCACAACCGCAGGGCTCTCCAGAGGGTGGTGCGGTCTGCTGAACGCATTACCTGGGGTAAACTACCCGCCCTCCAAGACACATACAACACCCGATGTCACAGGAAGGCCAAAAAGATCATCAAGGACCTCAACCACCCTAGCCACTGCCTGTTCACCCCGCTATCATCCAGAAGGCGAGGTCAGTACAGGTGCATCAAAGCTGGGACCGAGAGAATGAAAAACAGCTTCTATCTCAAGGCCATCAGACTGTTAAATAGCCATCACTAGCACATTAGAGGCTGCTGCTGCCTATTGAAATCACTGCCCACTTTAAGAAATGGAACACTAGTCACTGTAATAATGTGCTATATTCTATAATATTCTGCTATATCTTAGTCCATGCCGTTCTGTCATTGCTCGTCCATATATGGATACATTCTTAATTCCATTCCTTACTTAGATTTGTGTGTATTGGGTATATGTTGTGAAATTGTTAGATATTACTTGTTAGATATTACTGCACTGTCGGAGCTAGAAGCACAAGCATTTCGCTACACCCGCAATAACATCTGCTATACACGTGTATGTGAGAAATACAATTTGATTTGATTTGTAGCAAAATTGTGTTTTTTTTTTTAAAGAAGAGACTCAGAGCTTCAAAATATTATATCAAACACTGCAGTTGAGGAACAATGGGAAAGTAATTCTGCTTTGAAAGTTGAGAAAATGGCCCATAAATGTACTGGAGAGCTCTTATTTGTCTACACCTATTCAGCATCGTTCACACCCTCTTAAGCCCCACCCATCTCTTGAAGGATTCACATGTGAGGCCATGTGCTAAACAGAGTGAGTAAGGTAGTGTAGTAAACAACCAAAGATGGTATCCTACAATAAGGGAAAAACTCCAGGTAAAAATACACTTTATCTAGTCCTTGGCCAATATCCTAATCTGACTTTGAAAGTGTCCAGATAAAAATATTTTATAAATATTTTATCATTATTAGATGCTCACCCAGACACTTGTCTAAATTGATGGGTCATGTGAAAGAAATGCTATAACCACCCCCCAGCCACATCTAGCTATGGGTCACTGTTGTCTTGACATGTACGCATGTTCATGAAATACAATAGATGACCGTAATCACCCCCAGATACACCTGGCTAACTTGATGGGTCATGTAATCATCTGGCAAAGTGGAATCTTTTGTTTAGACATCTAGCTAGCTAGCTAGCTAAACAATCCCAACCTATAGCTACAGTACAAATGGATTGTCATAGCTAGCCACATGAAATGCTGTAGTATGAATCTGCAGGTAGCTAAAGCAAACCAACTAGGTTCAATATTAGCTAGCTGAGCAGCTCACGGATAGACAGAAGTGTACTACATGGCAGACCAATCCGAACTAATCTCTCGGCATGTCCAGCCCAGCCATTATCTCAGCCAATCATGGCTAGCGGGAAGTTTCCTGTCTTTTTCCGTGGCTAAACCAACTAGGCTCGTAATTTAACAATTTTATTGGTATTTACAGATGGCATACAAGTTTGTTATTAAGGCACATGAAAGTTCACATGTTCCAGAAGGCATTTCTGCCCAAAAACACATTTTGATAAAAATAAATGTAAAAAAAACGTTCCAATGGCTCTCCTGTGAAGAGGTGACATGCGACATACGCCTAGCTTCTTGAAACAGGTCACACATGAGTAGTTGTTTCCCCTCAAAAGTCAGGGAAGCAATTTGGGGTTGCCCTGGTGTTGGCTGTGTATGTTCCCCTGGGAAGGGAAAATAAGTAGTGGGTGAAAAACAGCCAGATGACAGTCTCTGATGTAGACTTGAAAGAGTTGTCATGGAGGAATGGACTTCCTAGGTGAGCTGGGTTGCCACCAGATCAGCTTCAAAGAGTGCTGTGCCATCGTCTGTCCCCATGGTGATACTGGGAACACAGAACAAAAGTCACAGGCCCCGCCCCCCCTCTCTGTCTGCTCCTCTGTGTCCGCCCCTCTCTGAGCCTCCATAGGAGGAGAGGAGGGGGAGGTTTTGAGCAATCTTCTGGAAGTGAAGGGAGGGGTTCTATGGAGCCACCCACTATCCATGCAGCCAGTCATACTACACTCAGTCACTACTGCAAATGTCTATATTGTTTGTCTGTGGCATTCCTCCTGATCCACAAAGTCCTAGAGGGATGATGAGATCCAGTCCTGAATGTGCTCTCATGATCGCTGATCCTTGATTGGACTTGCAGATAGACTTTGCTGAGGGGATTTTCAGTGAAATTTGATCAGAATGAGTCTTTAAAACTGAGGGACAATATCATCCTTGTCTAAGTACACATTGCTCATTGAGTGATCGAGCTAGTGAATGCCAGCCAGCCCATCGTACAGTCAAAAGTCATTCATTACTGCACCAGGTATTTCTCTAACTTACCATGTATGTTTCTGTCTTTTACAGCAAAGAGCCTCAGGCAAGGTGCTGTTTGACCTGGTGTGTACCCACCTGAACCTCGTTGAGGGAGACTACTTCGGCCTAGAATACCAAGACCACAAGATGATGGTGAGTGAAGAAAAAGACAGTCCTTAACTTAGGGGTTGTTTCTGGACTGGGTGTTAGCTTGTTTCTTCTTGAGGTGTTAGTGTAGAAGCCTTGAATTCATCTCTCTATGCTGACTAAGGGGCGTTTTGCTTTCCTTCGGTTCACAGGTTTGGCTAGACCTCCTAAAGCCAATTGTCAAGCAGCTGAGACGTAAGTCCCCTGACTTCATTACACACTTTTACATGGCTGGCAATGGACAGTTCATGCTTCATTTGCTTCAACTAACACTGGTGGTATGGTTGCTAACAGAAGAAAATGTATCAAGCCAAAACATGGAAACATTAAATCAAATCAAATCAAATCAAATTGTATTGGCCACATGCGCCGAATACAACAGGTGCAGACATTACAGTGAAATGCTTACTTACAGCCCTTAACCAACAGTGCATTTATTTTTAATAAAAAAGTAAAATAAAACAACAACAAAAAAGTGTTGAGAAAAAAGAGAGCAGAAGTAAAATAAAATAACAGTAGGAAGGCTATATATACAGGGGGGTACCGGTGCAGAGTCAATGTGCGGGGGCACCGGCTAGTTGAGGTAGTTGAAGTAATATGTACATGTGGGTAGAGTTGAAGTGACTATGCATAAATAATTAACAGAGTAGCAGCAGCGTAAAAAGATGGGGTGGGGGTCAGTGCAAATAGTCCGGGTAGCCATGATTAGCTGTTCAGAAGTCTTATGGCTTGGGGGTAGAAGCTGTTGAGAAGTCTTTTGGACCTAGACTTGGCACTCCGGTACCGCTTGCCGTGCGGTAGCAGAGAGAACAGTCTATGACTAGGGTGGCTGGAGTCTTTGACAATTTTGAGGGCCTTCCTCTGACACCGCCTGGTATTGAGGTCCTGGATGGCAGGAAGCTTGGCCCCAGTGATGTACTGGGCCGTACGCACTACCCTCTGTAGCCTTTCATTGAGGGCCTAGTTATACCCTAATACAGTGGTGTTAGGAATCTCCTGGTTTACAGACCACATCAGACCTGCAAGTCACATTATGTAATTCCTATTGGAATCCAGCCAGAGTTAGGATAGCCAACAAGTGGAATTGTTTATCACCCACAACCTGCATTTAGATTGACTGCCATGGTAAGACAAATGTCTTTGAAAGAAGGAGACAGCTAGGATACTTAATTTAGTTGTGGCGTGAGGAAGCCTCAACACCCTGTCCCATCCAAGCAAACTTAAAGTGATGCTCCAGAACTTTTTTTAAATAATTTCAGCCAGTCATTTTGAAAGTGGTACCCGTTTTGTGTGTACTACTTGTCATCCAATTGTGTACTACTATCTACCGTCTATGTAGGGTTCTTCAAAGAACCCCCAGTATATGGTTCTGCCTAGAACCTTCTATGATGGGTTCTACCAAGAACCATTTTATATTTGGAGGGTTCTTCCTAGAACCCTACATGAAGGGTTCTACCAATAACCATTTTATCTTATAACCTTTTTTTAAAATGTTAAATTAAATATATCATATGGCCTTTCATTGAGGGCCTAGTTATACCCTAATACAGTGGTGTTAGGAATCTCCTGGTTTACAGACCACATCAGACCTGCAAGTCACATTATGTAATTCCTATTGGAATCCAGCCAGAGTTAGGATAGCCAACAAGTGGAATTGTTTATCACCCACAACCTGCATTTAGATTAGATTGCCAGGGTAGGGAGGATTGAATACTGAGACTACCTCAATCGTCTAAACTGGAACAACCATCTCAGTAACGGGTGCAATAAATCCAGATACTATCAGATTGGATTAGTTTAGAAAACGGCATGTTATTTATCTTTGTGTAGCGTTAAATTAATCAACCAACCAATGTACATGCAAAAACACAGGTATTACAGTAAAACAAACAATTCTGAAAAGCTTCCTGCAATAGAGCAATAGAGCAGGAAATATGATATAGGGTTCTATGTAGAAGCCTTCTTGCCTTCCGAATAATCCTTCTTGCCTTGCAAAGAATCATCAAAGAACCCTTTCTTCCAAAAATGGTTCTTAGGATGTTAAAGGTTCTAGGTAGAACCCTTATCCTTACAAAGAACCCTTGCCTTGGTTCTTCTGATCAAAACGGTTTTGGTAGAACCCTATCCCTCCGCAAAGAACCCTTTTGGAACTATTTTATCTAAGTGTACCATACCCTGTTCAAAGGCACTTACATATTTTGTCTTGCCCATTCACCCTCTGAATGGCACACGAACACAATCCATGTCTCAATTGTCTCAAGGCTTAAAAATCCTTATTTAATCAACACTGATTGAAGTGGATTTAACAAGTGACATCAATAAGGGATCTTAGCTTTCACCTGTATTCACCTGGTCAGTCTATGTCATGGAAAGAGCAGGTGACCTTAATGTTTTGTGCACTCAGTGTATATTATTTTGCAATTCGTATGATATCTTACGAATCTAATTCTTACAATAGGTTACAAATCTGTTATGCTTAAAATCCCAAACTGCATCGTTATTCACACACAGAGACCATCTTTCTTCCAGACTGAGGCTCCGCTGTTAAAACTTGTACATCTCGAGTCATAAAGCTTTCATCAAGTCTTATGGAAGACTGGTTTGCTCATCTACAAACAAGTATTTTTTTTGGTGCATAAGAGCAAGTACAATGCTTGTTATGATCTCATTGGTCGGTGAGACATAACCCAAATTCAGGTCAAAGTGTAATTGAGCAAAAGGAATCATGGAGATCCTGTTCTAACTCCTAATTCTATGACAGGAATCTCCAGATAGTTTGTTTAGAATGTGTTCTCTGTTGCTCTATAACCATGCCATTATCTGACACCCACAGGGCCCAAGCACACAGTCCTGAGATTTGTGGTGAAGTTCTTCCCCCCAGACCACGCCCAGCTACTGGAGGAATTGACTAGGTAAGACTAAACAGAAAGAAGCCTAGGTTTAACCAGCGACATACCAACTGCCATTTCAGACTCCTCCCTATAGGCTGTCTCGTCGTTGTCGGTGATCAGGCCTAAAACTGTTGTGTCATCGGCAAACTTAATGATGGTGTTGGAGTCGTGCTTGGCCATGCAGTCTAGAGTGAACAGGGAGTACAGGAGGGGACTGAGCACAAACCTCTGAGGGGCCCCCGTGTTGAGGATCAGCATGGCAGATGTGTTGTTACCTACCCTGTCAGGAAGTCCAGGATCCAGTTACAGAGGGAGGTGTTTAGTCCCAGGGTCCTTAGCTTAGTGATGAGCTTTGAGGGCACTATGGTGTTGAACGCTGAGCTGTAGTCAATGAATAGCATTCTCACATGGGTGTTTCTTTTGTCCAGGTGTGAAAGGGCAGTGTGGAGCGCAATAGAGATTGCATCATCTGTGGATCTGTTGGGGCAGTATGCACATTGGAGTGGGTCTAGGGTTTCTGGGATAATGGTGTTGATGTGAGCCATGACCAGCCTTTCAAAGCACTTCATGGCTACAGACGTGAGTGCTACGGGTAGGTAGTCATTTAGGTAGGTTACCTTAGTGTTCTTGGGGACAGGGACTATGGTGGTCTGCTTGAAACATGTTGGTATTACAGACTCAGACAGGGAGAGGTTGAAAATGTCAGTGAAGACACTTGCCAGTTGGTCAGCGCATGCTCGGAGTACACGTCCAGGTAATCCGTCTGGCCCTGCGGCCTTGTGAATGTTGACCTGTTTAAAGGTCTTAATCACATCGGCTACGGAGAGTGTGATCACACAGTGGTCCGGAACAGCTAATGCTTTCATGCATGTTTCAGTGTTACTTGCCTCGAAGTAAGCATAGAAGTAATTTAGCTTGTCTGGTAGGCTCGTGTCACTGGCCAGCTCGCATGTGCTTCCCTTTGTAGTCTGTAATAGTTTGCAAGCCCTGCCACATCAGACGAGCGTCGGAGCCGGTGTAGTACGATTCGATCTTAGTCCTGTATTGGACGCTTTGCCTGTTTGATGGTTCGTCGGAGGGTGTAGCAGGATTTCTTCTAAGCGTCCAGGTTAGTGTCCCGCTCCTTGAAAGTGGCAGCTCTACCCTTTAGCTCAGTGCGGATGTTTCCTGTAATCCATGGCTTCTGGTTGGGGTATGTACGTACAGTCACTGTGGGGATGAGGTCATCGATGCACTTATTGATGAAGCCAGTGACTGATGTGGTGTACTCCTCAATGCCATCGGAAGAATCCCGGAACATATTCCAGTCTGTGCGAGCAAAACAGTCCTGTAGCTTAGCATCTGCTTCACCTGACCACTTTTTTATTGACCGAGTCACTGGTGCTTCCTGCTTTAGTTTTTGCTAGGAGGATAGAATTATGGTCAGATTTGCCAAATGGAGGGCGAGGGAGAGCTTTGTACGCGTCTCTGTGTGTGGAGTAAAGGTGGTCTCTAGGAGTGCCGCCTCTGGATGAGCGTTTTCCTGTTTACTTATGGCCTTATACAGTTCATTGAGTGTGGTCTTAGTGCCAGCATCGGTTTGTGGTGGTAAATAGACAGCTACGAAGAATATAGATGAAAACTCTCTTGGTAGATAGTGTGGTCTACAGCTTATCATGAGATACTCTACCTCAGGCGAGCAAAACCTTGAGACTTCCTTAGATATCGTGCACCAGCTGTTGTTTACAAATATACATAGACCGCCACCCCTTGTCTTAGCAGAGGCTGCCGTTCTATCCTGCCGATACAGTGTATAACCCGCCAGCTGTATGTTATTCATGTCGTCGTTCAGCCACGACTCGGTGAAACATAAGATATTACAGTTTTTAACGTCCCGTTGGTAGGATATACATGCTTGTAGTTCATCCACTTTATTATCAAGCGATTGTATGTTGGCCAATAGTATCGATGGCAAAGGCAGGTTAGCCACTTGTCGCCGGCTCCTTACCAGGCACCCCGATCTCCTTCCGCGATATCTCCTTTTCTTTCTACTGCGAATGACTGGGATGAGGGCCCTGTCGGGTGTCTGGAGCAAATCCCTCTCGTCCGACTCATTAAAGAAATGTTATTCGTCCAGTTCAAGGTGAGTAATGGCTGTTCTGATGTCCAGAAGCTCTTTTCTGTCATAAGAGACGATGGTAGCAGCAACGTTATGTACAAAATAAGTTACAAACAATGCGAAAAAATAAATTAAAAATAGCACGGTTGGTTAAGAGTCCATAAAACGTCTGCCATCCCCTCCGGCGCCTCCAAGTGGTTCCTTTCCTGTTCCTCCCTCCTGTGTTGTGGCCTGACAGGTTTTGATGTTAACCACAGCCAGTCATCCTATTGGCTCTGTTCTAACCTTTCTCTTTGTCCCATGATGGTCCAGGTATCTCTTCGCCCTGCAGATCAAGCATGACCTTGCCTGTGGACGTCTGACCTGCAACGACAGTAGCGCCGCCCTGCTGGTCTCCCATGTTATCCAATGTACGTCTCTCTGTTACTTTCCCTGTGGCTTCACAGAGCCAATAGGATCACAGAGCCAATAGAGCATATACATGTGTAGGAAAACAGAACCTTCTTCAAACTGTGTCAAACAGGATGTGGCGCAGCATCCCAAATTAAGAATCAGTGTGTTGCCATGGATACCTTTTTAGTATTCCTCTGAATGAATGAAATGTGGGAAGACACAGAGAGAGAGCTTTTTGAAAAGCTGTCCGTTCCTCTGCCTGGATTCTAATGCTAGAGGGAGCTGTCAAAAGTGTGATCAAAGAGGGAAGAGGCATGGATGAGGATGGATTCTAGTCGATTGAATCTATTCTAATCTATTCTATTTAGGGATATATGCAAATAATCTGAATTGCTATCAACCAGCAGTGATGCAGATAATTTACACAGTGTAGGCCTACGCACTGCACACAATGTAATACGATGTTCTAATACGATCCCCTGACTTTAACCCTTTGTTCTCCAGCTGAGACTGGGGACTTTGAGGAGAGCCAGAGTCGGCAGCACCTCCTCAACAACAGCTACATTCCTGACCAGGTGGCTTTGATGGACAAGATCATGGAGTTCCACTCCAAGAATGGGTGAGTAGCTCCTCTGTAACTGGTGCGTCAGGTCTGGAAGCAGAGCTTTTCAGGCGTTATTCTGGTGGCCTCTGAACAGGTCAAGGTAGATAAAGACCTCATACGTACACGTCCCAAGGGAATGTTTTCTACCCAGCTGACACAGTCAGGAAACTCACCACTGACTGAACAGTGTTCTTTATTTCAGTGTGTTAACTCTTTATCATGTTTAGACTAGACCCCTGGGTTGGTTGAGTGGTTAGGGCCTGGAGGGGAATGTGGTGATGTCTGCTTTATCAGAAACACTTCATGGGTCCCCAGAAAGCCTAATGAGCAACACACCAGACTTCAGCAGGGAAACGGCTAACGACTTTGGAGCAACACACCAGACTTCAGCAGGGAAACGGCTAACGACTTTGGAGCAACACACCAGACTTCAGCAGGGAAACGGCTAACGACTTTGGAGCAACACACCAGACTTCAGCAGGGAAACGGCTAACGACTTTGGAGCAACACACCAGACTTCAGCAGGGAAACGGCTAACGACTTTGGAGCAACACACCAGACTTCAGCAGGGAAACGGCTAACGACTTTGGAGCAACACACCAGACTTTAGCAGGGAAACGGCTAACGACTTTGGAGCAACACACCAGACTTCAGCAGGGAAGCGGCTAACGACTTTGGAGCAACACACCAGACTTCAGCAGGGAAACGGCTAACGACTTTGGATTTTCATTGTTAAACCTTTGTCACTGAACAGGTTGGCACAAGGGAAATGGCTGCTTGAACTCATTCACTGTAACTTCTCCTTCTCCCAGTATTTCCTTCTATTATTTGTTTCCTAATTTGCTAGTTCTGAGCTCCTTGGAGAACAAAATGTAGAAGGCTTCCATATCCCACAATCCCCTTACTGTCCACCTCATTGATGCAGCAGGCCAGGAGGACATGGCCATCCCTTCCCTCACCCCCAGTCCTCCAATCTGCAGTGGTGTCACCCCCAGTCCTCCATGCTACAGTGATGTCACCCCCAGTCATCCATGCTACACTGGTGACACCCCCAGTCCTCCAATCTACAGTGGTGTCACCCCCAGTCCTCCAATCTACACTGGTGTCACCCCCAGTCCTCCAATCTACAGTGGTGTCACCCCCAGTCCTCCAATCTACAGTGATGTCACCCCCAGTCCTCCAATCTACAGTGGTGTCACCCCCAGTCCTCCAATCTACAGTGGTGTCACCCCCAGTCCTCCAATCTACAGTGGTGTCACCCCCAGTCCTCCACGCTACAGTGGTGTCACCCCCAGTCATCCAATCTACAGTGGTGTCACCCCCAGTCCTCCAATCTACACTGGTGTCAACCCCAGTCATCCATGCTACAGTGATGTCACCCCCAGTCATCCAATCTACAGTGGTGTCAACCCCAGTCATCCAAGCTACACTGGTGTCACCCCCAGTCCTCCATGCTACAGTGATGTCACCCCCAGTCCTCCAATCTACAGTGGTGTCACCCCCAGTCCTCCAATCTACAGTGGTGTCACCCCCAGTCCTCCAATCTACACTGGTGTCACCCCCAGTCCCCCAATCTACACTGGTGTCACCCCCAGTCCTCCAATCTACAGTGGTGTCACCCCCAGTCCTCCAATCTACAGTGGTGTCACCCCCAGTCCTCCAATCTACAGTGGTGTCACCCCCAGTCCTCCACGCTACAGTGGTG
The DNA here is from genome assembly GCF_964263955.1 of Coregonus lavaretus. Classification (NCBI taxonomy): domain Eukaryota; kingdom Metazoa; phylum Chordata; class Actinopteri; order Salmoniformes; family Salmonidae; genus Coregonus; species Coregonus lavaretus. The sequence goes on along the minus strand of NC_139992.1, from coordinate 5,120,919 downwards.
TCACCCCCAGTCATCCAATCTACAGTGGTGTCACCCCCAGTCCTCCAATCTACAGTGGTGTCACCCCCAGTCCTCCATGCTACACTGGTGTCACCCCCAGTCCTCCAATCTACAGTGGTATCACCCCCAGTCCTCCAATCTACAGTGGTGTCACCCCCAGTCCTCCAATCTACAGTGGTGTCACCCCCAGTCCTCCACGCTACAGTGGTGTCACCCCCAGTCATCCAATCTACAGTGGTGTCACCCCCAGTCCTCCAATCTACACTGGTGTCAACCCCAGTCATCCATGCTACAGTGATGTCACCCCCAGTCATCCAATCTACAGTGGTGTCAACCCCAGTCATCCAAGCTACACTGGTGTCACCCCCAGTCCTCCATGCTACAGTGATGTCACCCCCAGTCCTCCAATCTACAGTGGTGTCACCCCCAGTCCTCCAATCTACAGTGGTGTCACCCCCAGTCCTCCAATCTACACTGGTGTCACCCCCAGTCCCCCAATCTACACTGGTGTCACCCCCAGTCCTCCAATCTACAGTGGTGTCACCCCCAGTCCTCCAATCTACAGTGGTGTCACCCCCAGTCCTCCAATCTACAGTGGTGTCACCCCCAGTCCTCCACGCTACAGTGGTGTCACCCCCAGTCATCCAATCTACAGTGGTGTCACCCCCAGTCCTCCAATCTACAGTGGTGTCACCCCCAGTCCTCCATGCTACACTGGTGTCAGCCCCAGTCCACCAATCTACACTGGTGTCAACCCCAGTCATCCATGCTACAGTGATGTCACCCCCAGTCATCCAATCTACAGTGGTGTCAACCCCAGTCATCCATGCTACACTGGTGTCACCCCCAGTCCTCCATGCTACAGTGATGTCACCCCCAGTCCTCCAATCTACAGTGGTGTCACCCCCAGTCCTCCAATCTACCCTGGTGTCACCCCCAGTCCTCCACGCTACAGTGATGTCACCCCCAGTCCTCCAATCTACCCTGGTGTCACCCCCAGTCCTCTAATCTACAGTGGTGTCACCCCCAGTCCTCCAATCTACCCTGGTGTCACCCCCAGTCCTCCACGCTACAGTGATGTCACCCCCAGTCCTCCAATCTACCCTGGTGTCACCCCCAGTCCTCCAATCTACAGTGGTATCACCCCCAGTCCTCCAATCTACAGTGATGTCACCCCCAGTCCTCCACGCTACCCTGGTGTACAGAGATTGGCGCTCACCAGGCAGCTGACAAGATGAAAGGATCTCCGTTAGATTTGACTGCCCTCCCTGACTTGTCCTTTTTCTGTATTTTCAGCTGATAACAGTAACCACAGTTCTCCTGGCAGGGAGCCATGCTCAGAGTTACATCTATAATTAACTACAGCACACAGGAAACAGGAAAGCTTTTTCACAGATAAGAATTAGGGAAGTGAGTTACCATGCAGTTTCGTTTCTACCCAGACCTCGGTGGTGTGTGGTGTCAGCTGAATGTGGGAACAGATTGACATGTGGCTTGGTCTCTCACCTCAATTGCAGTATTTGATTGGAAGATATTATTCACATTTAAAGTAACATTTTTGATTAAGAGCAGTCAGGTTCAGAAGCCCAAAGTGGAAATCAAATGTAACTGTTTGTGGACCCCTGGAATTCTGACGCATCCCACCTCAACTCCACCTTGCCGTGATTATGAGAGACTTTGTGTGAGACTGTGTCCCAAATGGCTTCCTATTCCCTATTTAGTGTCCAGGGGTCAAAATAGTGCATTAAAATAGGGAATAGGGTGCCATTTGGAACGAATCCTTGGAGGCCTCTGAGACTTCCATGAGACTTGACCCAGACTGCTGTCCCGTGTGCTTGTAGGGGTCAGACGCCAGCAGAGTCAGACTACCAGCTGCTGGAGGTGGCACGCAGACTGGAGACGTATGGGGTTAGACTGCACCCTGCCAAGGACCGCGAGGGCAGCAAGCTGAGCCTGGCCGTGGCACACGCTGGTGTCCTGGTCTTTCAGGTACTACTTTACAGGTCAACACCGAGTAGAGGTGGACGGAGTAAGAGGATTTATAGACTGCTTTTTATCATTAGAAACCTACAGGATATTTGATCATGAGTTTGATGTGGATGGTGTAATAGCAAGTTGGTAGTAAATGATTTAACAAGCTTGGTTATGCCACAATGTAAGACACTTGCAGCTGTCACACTTTTCAGTTCCACTTTTCAGCTGTTCCACTTTGAAGTGACATTTTAATGACAGGCTTTTGACAACATGTAACAGTTTCTCTGTTCACAAATCTATTGGGATTAAGAGCTAGCAAGTTCTATTTGAGGAATGTGGAACTGATGTTTGATGACATGATTAGGAAGATGAACAGGCTGATTTTTATTGCATGTCACACGCCGTGTTAAACCTCTGTGTGGATTTCTTCATCCGCTGCAGGGACACACCAAGATCAATGCCTTAAACTGGTCCAAAGTGCGCAAATTAAGCTTCAAGAGGAAGCAATTTCTCATCAAGCTCAGACCAGACCTAAACGTAAGTCATATGGTCATGGACCTTAGCAAGATCCACCATTCATATTCATGTAAATATCACCAATGCCTAAAGCCTTCAGCCCTGAGTTTCCATTGATGTGTGTTACATCTATATGTGTCCCCTCTGCAGCAGAGCTCATACCAGGACACTCTGGAGTTCCTGATGGGTAGTCGGGACTGCTGTAAAGTCTTCTGGAAGATCTGTGTGGAATACCACGCCTTCTTCCGCCTCTTCGAGGAGCCCAAAGCCAGGCCCAAGCCTGTCCTCTTCACCCGAGGCTCCTCCTTCAGATTCAGGTAGACCAGCTGGCCCCTTGAAGGCCCCTGGGGCCACACAATAATAAAGCATCTCTGTCACTCAGGACACAGGAGATAGCAGGTTCGTTGAAAAACCAGTCAGTGCCTCAGTTTGAATCTCATTTCCTACCTGTCACCTGGACAGAACTTCTCCAGCTCTACTCTAGGTTCACTGACCTCAATCATCTACCTTGCTACTTCTCTCTCTCTCCGCAGCGGTCGGACACAGAAGCAGGTGATTGATTATGTGAAGGACTCCGAGTTTAAGAAGATCCCGTTTGAAAGGTAAAGACTTAACGTTTGTGTTTTCTATCTAGACGTGCAAAGAGAGAGAGAGACTGTGTGAGGGTTGCCAGGTGTATAACATATCCACTTTCCATCATCTTCCCCTCTTCAGGAAACACAGTAGGGTCCAGCACAGCAGCCGCATGTCTCCACTGCCTTCCCCTCATCACCCCCAAGTGCCAAAAGAAGTCAGTGTCTCCTTCAGTGTTCCCACACACGGTCCATTAGAGGCTAACGTGCTAAATTACACTTTGTGCAACTCTATCTGATAGCCGACCCAGCATGTTTTCATCTAGAAAGACTATGAATATGAAATATACTGCTTAGAATATAGAGCTAATAATTGACTAGAAGGAATAACTAATCCATGTAACACAATAACTCAATTTCCTTGTTTAACTGTTAAACCTTTAGCGCTCTCTTTCTCTTCTCTGTTCTCTGTTCTCCACAGAGTGTGAGCGGTGCTTCAGGGGACAGAGTGGAGGTGGACTCTCCTCCCCCCCGTCACTGGAAGGAGTCTGTATTGGTGAACGCTGAGGACCCGTCAGCCCTGCGGATCAGAGGCAGCCCTTCCAGCCAGAGGAACGGGGGACGCGGCGAGGACAGCCCAAGCCCCGGAACAGAACCAGGCCCAGCCAGGCAGCCCCACCCAGACCATCTGAACACAGGTCCAGCCTCCCGGGGCGCTAAGGGCAGCAGCTCCTCCATCCCCTACATTGACTGCAGTGATATAGATAATGAATACGACGTAGCCAAGGGCGGGGTTACCAGGTCTTACCATACTGACAGCTATGGGGAGGAGGCGGCAGGCCCCCGCCGTGGCAGTATAAACGATCGGGAACTGGGTAGGATGAGGTACAGAGAGTCCCCTCCCTCCCCTAAACCAACCCTCAATATGAGCTGTGAGTTAGATGAGCCGGCCAACCTGTCGTTCTTCGGCGGTGGTCCGCCCCGTGGCCCTCTCCATAGCACTATGATGGAGGAGTTGGGGGGTGGTGGGATTGGGGACCAGCGTAGCAGCAGCCCCCCGACGGTCCGCCTGTTAGGCTCTAAGAGCAGCACCTCCAGCCCCGTCATGAGCACCTTCCAGCGGACCGGCTCACTCAGCCACGCCGAGCAAAACGGCCACGGCTCCAGGCCCCCACGCTGTGACGACCGGGGTCACGGGGGGTTTAACGCCCAGAGGGGCCATGGGGGGTCCCGAGGCCAGGGCCAGGCCCCATCCCACTACGGCAGCTACTCGCCCATCATGACCCACTCGCCACACTTACAGAAGCTCCACAACATGCGTAACCGTTCCGACACAGACCCCTTCGTCCTGAGCTGGCAGCAGGCCACCTCCACGCCCTCCCACGAGCCCCGGCCTGTCACCTCCCACATGGCTGCTCTGGAGCGCCGCATGTTGGCCAACGACCTGTCTGCCCCTGGCCAGCCCAAGCCCAGCCCTTTACAGAAGCTGTACAGCCAGGCTGGTGTAGACCACGTAGGGGCTGTTCAGATGATTGACCGCCCCACCAGCAGTGGCACAGAGTCCAGTGACTCGGAGACCGAGACCACCACGGGTAGCTCCAGCAGCCACCCGCTGACCTACGGTAACCCCATGGCCGTGCAGGTCAACTACCCCTCCCCCTCCCCCTCCCCCATACCCAGGAACAAGTACTCCTTTGGGAGCCTCCAGCTGGATGAGGAGATGGAGGAGGATGGCTGCCTTAACTTTAGTGATGAGGACGGGGCACAGGTGTTCAGCTGTTAGGCTACCCCAGAGGAAGGAAGTCCAGAGACCTGCTCTGTAGGCAGGGTGGCATTGGCTCTGAGAGGAGAGGGATGCTCTTGTGGTTAGCATGGGAGATGGCGATAGCTATGCTAGTTTGTGTGAAGGGACAGATGCTACTCAGAAGGGTCAAGTCGGGGCTAACTCCCGTCACACTCCTCTGTCTCTGTGCAGCCTACACTAACTGAGGGTGCGTTCGTAAATTCAGACTGGCCATCTACTATTTCAGAGCACTCTCGTCTGAGTGTGCCAGAGTGCAGAATAACTGATTAAATTACGAACGCTCAACACCCGTTGAATATGGCCGGTGTCAGTAAATGTCGGCAAAAAAGTGCTATTACATTGTTGCCAGCAGCACAGTTACAGTCACCAACGCTCTGGATAACATGAAAACAGCCTAACCAGCTCTGCTAGGGCGAGAAAAATTGTCAGAGTTGGGTGTTCTCTCATTTATGTCTGGAAGTAGCTAGCAAGCTAGGTAACTTTAGCCAGTTAACTTGGCTGCTTGACTGCCATTGTGAGGTCAGAACGCTCGGATCAACCCTATTCCTCGGCCAGAGCGTCCAGTGTGCACTCTGAACGCTCCGAGAGCGAAACACTCAGAATTTACGAATGCCCAGATCACACTCCGAGTGCTCTCCTGGCACTCCAGAGTGAATTAACGAACGCACCCTGAGTATACAGTAAAGTCTGCTCTGCCATGAGCCAGCCTGACACTCTGTTTTCCATTGGGTTGCTCTGCCCTTTAACTGAGAGAGGGGGATGAAAGCTCTCTGCTCTCTTCTCTTCTACCCTTAGGGGGTTAACCTTTTCATGTCTGTTCTGACTGTATTGGTGTCTCTGCACACACCAGGTGGTTCACAGTTAGAGACATCATTGTTTTCAAGTGCCAAGTCTTTTGAAAGACCACTGTACAGCACTGTGAATCAATCCAGTCGAAACCCCCTGATGCTCTGTTTCTAGCTGAACTTTTGGGATGAAGTCGAGGGAATATTGTTTCTGGAGCTGCACATACATATTGTTCTGTGAGCGGACTTGGCTTGCACACTCGACGTGGCGTCTACAATAATGCATTGTATTGTTTATTGATTGTTGGAGAGTTCCAATTCTCTGTCAAATGCCATCATGTGTCTTCATAACGTTACTGTATAACATGTCCATTCTGTCAGTGGACAGGATGTTGTTGTTTGGCTAGTGTGTCGATGGGGGAGTTGGTCTATTTTTTATACAGTACTGTATATGTGTTGCTTTTTTAATCATTATGATCATATTGTAGACTCTTGTGATTGGTTCATGTTAATCAGGTTTACTAATAAAAGAGAGAGACAGGCTGTTTCCTGTGACTTTCTATGTTGCCTGCCGTTGGATATGTGATTCATTGTTAATATTTAGGGAGTTGCTTAGGAGAACACAAGAGTATTGAGTATACATGTTGCTTGTGCTGTACTGTACATACGGTCGGTCTCAAATTAGTGTCCATAGTGAGAGGACTACAGTAGTGAGGGGACTATAGTAGTGAGAGGACTACAGTAGTGAGAGGACTACAGTAGTGAGAGGACTACAGTAGTGAGAGGACTACAGTAGTGAGAGGACTATAGTAGTGAGAGGACTATAGTAGTGAGAGGACTACAGTAGTGAGAGGACGACAGTAGTGAGAGGACTATAGTAGTGAGAGGACTATAGTAGTGAGAGGACTATAGTAGTGAGAGGACTACAGTAGTGAGAGGACGACAGTAGTGAGAGGACGACAGTAGTGAGAGGACTATAGTAGTGAGAGGACTATAGTAGTGAGAGGACTACAGTAGTGAGAGGACGACAGTAGTGAGAGGACGACAGTAGTGAGAGGACTATAGTAGTGAGAGGACTACAGTAGTGAGAGGACTATAGTAGTGAGAGGACGACAGTAGTGAGAGGACGACAGTAGTGAGAGGACGACAGTAGTGAGAGGACGACAGTAGTGAGAGGACTATAGTAGTGCGAGGACTACAGTAGAGAGAGGACTACAGTAGTGAGAGGACTATAGTAGTGAGAGGACTACAGTAGAGAGAGGACTAGAGTAGTGAGAGGACTACAGTAGAGAGAGGACTACAGTAGTGAGAGGACTATAGTAGGTAATGTCTTAGTTTGTTGGGTACTGAGAAGGCTTTCTGTTCATCTACAGAACGTCCCAACCTCAACTCCTGATTTGATATTCAATGTTTACAGTAACCCTGTCTTCTGTACAAAATGATCAAAGGATTGAAATTCAAATAACTATTGTTGACTGTTGACTGGTGTTTTTAGGCAAACAGAGCCACGCTCATTTTTCATAGACATTCTGCTTGTTCTGAGGAACTTCAGTTTAATGAAGACTGTTGTAGCAACTTGACATACAAGCACATATCCCAGTTAGTACTGTTGGACAGTACTAGTACTAGTTGTCCAGAAAAGCAATTGGCTGTGGTTTTAGGCATGTCTTATCATTCGACCTGAGAGAGAGTGTGTGACAGAGAGAGGCCTCTGTGAAAGTGATACAGGTATAATATTGCTCTGATGACCACTGGTGGCATCTCCTCTTGTCCTTGTCTACCTAAACATCTCACTGTCTATTGTTCTGCAATCTCCAGGGGTCTACATACTGTATCTCACTGGCTCGCCCTTTTCTCCCTAACATATTTACTCTGCACTTTTGTGTTTATTTGTTATTTTGTTTTCTTGCTGTCCCTGATTTGTCTTTTCTTTGCTTCACTCTCCTCATTTGTTTGCTGTATTTTGATTATGGATTTATTGACCTTATTTCACAATTGCTTTTTTAAAATGTCCTTGTTCAATTGAAACACTGTTCTGTTCTGCCAGCATGCAGCACTTATTGGGTTAAGTCTCAATGTTCCTGCTCTGGAAGCATGTTAACCTGTTCCTGTACTGTCCTGATGTTTTGCTGTTCTGCCACTGACTGTGTAAGGAGAAAAAGGGGTGATCCCTGTCGGAGGTTACAGAGGACTACAATATAGGACTGGAGAATTGACAAATGACTTTGTTCAGGATGACAGGAACTAGGGAACAAGCAGGGAACATGAAGGCAGGTTTCAGTATGTGCTGCATGTTGTGGGTCTGAAAGGCAATTTAATGGTAGCGTCTCAAAGCTCCAGGTCTCTCAGCTCATGCCATGGGCTTCTGGTAGTCTCTGCTCTCTGAGATGCTTTTAGCTGTATCCACGTATATATATATATATATATATATATATAGTGCATTTGGAAAGTATTCAGACCCCTTCACCTTTTCCACATTTTGTTACGTTACAGCCTTATTCAAAAATGTATAAAATAGTTTTTTTCCCTCATCAATCTACACACAATACCCCATAATGACAAAGCAAAAACAGGTTTTAGAAATGTTTGCACATTTATTAAAAATAAAAAACTGATATCACATTTACTTTACATTTATTAAGTGTTCAGAGCCTTTACGCAGTACATTGTTGAAGCACCTTTGGCAGTGATTACAGCCTCAAGTCTTCTTGGGTATGACGCTACAAGCTTGGCACACCTGTATTTGGGGAGTTTCTCCCATTCTTCTCTGCAGATCCTCTCAAGCTCTGTCAGGTTGGATGAGGAGCGTTGCTGCACAGCTGTTTTCAGGTCTCTCCAGAGATGTTCGATCGGGTTCAAGTCCAGGCTCAGGTTTTCATCAAGGATCTCTCTGTACTTTGCTCTGTTCATCTTTCCCTCGATCCTGACTAGTCCCCCAGTTCCTGCTGCTGAAAAACATCCCTACAGCATGATACTGCCCCCACCTTGCTTCACCGTAGGGATGATGAGCAGTTCTTCCTCCAGACGTGACGCTTGGCATTCAGGCCAAAGAGTTCAATCTTGGTTTCATCAGACCAGAGAATCTTGTTTCTCATGGTCTGAGAGTCCTTTAGGGGCCTTTTGGCAAACTCCAAGCAGGCTGTCATGTGCCTTTTACTGAGGAGTGGCTTCCGTCTGGCCACTCTACCATAAAGGCCTGATTGGTGGAGTGCTGCAGAGATGGTTGTCCTTCTGGAAGATTCTCCCATCTCCACAGAGGAACTCTGGAGCTCTGTCAGAGTGACCATCGGGTTCTTGGTCACCTCCCTGACCAAGGCCCTTCTCCCCCGATTGCTCAATTTGGCCGGGCGGCCAGCTCTAGGAAGAGTCTTGGTGGTTCCAAACTTCTTCCATTTAAGAATGATGGAAGCCACTGTGTTCTTGGGGACCTTCAATACTGCAGACCTTTTGTTGGTATCCTTCCCCAGATCTGTGCCTCGACACAATCCTGTCTCGGAGCTCTACGGACAATTCCTTCGACCTCATGGCTTGGTTTTTGCTCTGACATACACTGTCAACTGTGGGACCTTATATAGACAGGTGTGTGTGCCTGTCCAAACCATGTCCAATCAATTGGATTTACCACAGGTGGACTCCAATCAAGTTGTAGAAACATCTCAAGGATGATAATTGGAAACAGGATGCACCTGAGCTCAATTTCGAGTCTCTCAGCAAAGGGTCTCAACACTTATGTAAATAAGGTATTTCTGTTTTTTATTTTTAATACATTTGCAAACATTTCTAAAAACCTGTTTTCGCTTTGTCATTATGTTAAGTTGGCTGGATGTCCTTTGGGTGATGGACCATTCTTGATACAAACAGGAAACTGATGAGCGTGAAAAACCCAGCAGCGTTGCCGTTCTTGACACAAACGGGTGCGCCTGGGACCTACTACCATACCCAGTTCAAAGGCACTTAAATGTTTTGATGAGGATTTTTATTTATTTAATCCATTTTAGAATAAGGCGGTAACGTAACAAAAATGTGGAAAAAGGGAAGGGGTCTGAATACTTTCCGAATGCACTGTGTGGTATTTATTATCTATTGTGTTGTTTTATGATATTGTTTCTATTTCTTAACATGGTCCTACATTTGTATAAAACTGCAAATAATAACACAATTATTGAGTGTCACTCAATGTTGTTTTTACTCGAATGAATTGATGACTTCCAGGTAGTGTGAGGGGACAGTACGAGGGTACTTTAGTGTTGGTTACTGGATCACTGCAGGCAAAGACAACCCTGTCAGGCATTCTAAGCACTGTCTTATCTACTACCATACCCCGTTCAAATGCACTTAAATATTTTGTCTTGCCCATTCACCCTCTGAATGGCACACATACACAATCCATGTTTAAATTGTCTCAAGGCTTAGAAATCCTTCTTTAACCTGTCTCCTCCCCTTCATCTACACTGATTTGAAGAGGATTTAATAAGTGATCATAGCTATCAACCTGGATTCACCTGTTCAGAGCAGGTATCCTTAATGTTTTGTACACTCAGTGTATTGTAATACATTGTGTTCGCTAGTCTTAAACTCATGGGTCTATAGGCCAGGCTTGTGTGTTCTAGTCTCAACTGCTGGTGTCACCATATGTGCCGGGCTTGGTTCCATTGCATGTCCAAGAGGCTAACCCAGGGCTCAGGCTGTGGTGTTCATGCTTTCTGGCTGTTGCACTATTTACTGTATGTACCCTCACCTCACTCTCTCACTGCTACCTACTTTTAACATTTCACCCGGCAGACATCACTCGCAGCATACAAGACTGGAGCAGGCAGATATCACTCACAGCAGACAAGACCGTAGCAGGCAGATATCACTCACAGCAGACAAGACCGTAGCAGGCAGACATCACTCACAGCAGACAAGACCGTAGCAGGCGGATATCACTCACAGCAGACAAGACTGTAGCAGGCAGACATCACTCACAGCAGACAAGACTGTAGCAGGCGGATATCACTCACAGCAGACAAGACCGTAGCAGGCAGACATCACTCACAGAATACAAGACTGTAGCAGGCAGACATCACTCACAGCAGACAAGACTGTAGCAGGCAGACATCACTCACAGCAGACAAGACCGTAGCAGGCAGACATCACTCACAGCAGACAAGACTGTAGCAGGCAGACATCACTCACAGCAGACAAGACTGTAGCAGGCAGACATCACTCACAGCAGACAAGACCGTAGCAGGCAGACATCACTCACAGCAGACAAGACTGTAGCAGGCAGACATCACTCACAGCAGACAAGACCGTAGCAGGCAGACATCACTCACAGCTGACAAGACTGTAGCAGGCATACATCACTCACAGCAGACAAGACCGTAGCAGGCGGATATCACTCACAGCAGACAAGACTGTAGCAGGCAGACATCACTCACAGCAGACAAGACCATAGCAGGCAGACATCACTCACAGCAGACAAGACCGTAGCAGGCGGATATCACTCACAGCAGACAAGACTGTAGCAGGCATACATATCTCACAGCAGACAAGACCGTAGCAGGCATACATCTCTCACAGCAGACAAGACCGTAGCAGGCAGACATCACTCACAGCAGACAAGACCGTAGCAGGCAGACATCACTCACAGCAGACAAGACCGTAGCAGGCAGACATCATTCACAGCAGACAAGACCGTAGCAGGCAGACATCACTCACAGCAGACAAGACTGTAGCAGGCAGACATCACTCACAGCAGACAAGACCGTAGCAGGCAGACATCACTCACAGCAGACAAGACCGTAGCAGGCAGACATCATTCACAGCAGACAAGACCGTAGCAGGCAGACATCTCTCACAGCAGACAAGACCGTAGCAGGCAGACATCACTCACAGCAGACAAGACTGTAGCAGGCAGACATCGCTCACAGCATACAAGACTGTAGCAGGCGGACATCACTCCCTCTAAAGCAACTGACCGTCTTAAGTAAAGTACTTAATCAAATAATAATGATTAATAACAGTAGTAATACTGTAATTAAGTAATAACAGTAGTAATATAATCTTAATAAAGTAATAACAGCAGTAAAACTGTATAAATACATTATTCTGGGACACATTAGTACTTTGAGCATTGTGACACTTACTGTTAGCCAGGTCCCAGAATATGCTAGTTGTAAATTCAACAACTTTACTTGTTGCTCTTTCCCCTTTTCACTCACTCATTTCCATAACATGTTGGATACTACGGTCTCCATCCATAACACGTTGGATACTACGGTCTCCATCCATAACACGTTGGATACTACGGTCTCCATCCATAGCACGTTGGATACTACGGTCTCCATCCATAACACGTTGGATACTACGGTCTCCATCCATAACACGTTGGATGCTATGGTCGCCATCCATAACACGTTGGATACTACAGTCTCCATCCATAACACGTTGGATACTACGGTCTCCATCCATAACACGTTGGATACTACGGTCTCCATCCATAACACGTTGGATACTACGGTCTCCATCCATAACACGTTGGATACTACGGTCTCCATCCATAACACGTTGGATACTACGGTCTCCATCCATAACACGTTGGATACTACGGTCTCCATCCATAACACGTTGGATACTACGGTCTCCATCCATAACACGTTGGATACTACGGTCTCCATCCATAACACGTTGGATACTACGGTCTCCATCCATAACACGTTGGATACTACGGTCTCCATCCATAACACGTTGGATACTACGGTCTCCATCCATAACACGTTGGATACTACGGTCTCCATCCATAACACGTTGGATACTACGGTCTCCATCCATAACACATTGGATACTACGGTCTCCATCCATAGCACGTTGGATACTACGGTCTCCATCCATAGCACGTTGGATACTACGGTCTCCATCCATAACACGTTGGATACTACGGTCTCCATCCATAACACGTTGGATGCTATGGTCGCCATCCATAACACGTTGGATACTACAGTCTCCATCCATAACACGTTGGATACTACGGTCTCCATCCATAACACGTTGGATACTACGGTCTCCATCCATAACACGTTGGATACTACGGTCTCCATCCATAACACGTTGGATACTACGGTCTCCATCCATAACACGTTGGATACTACGGTCTCCATCCATAACACGTTGGATACTACGGTCTCCATCCATAACACGTTGGATACTACGGTCTCCATCCATAACACGTTGGATACTACGGTCTCCATCCATAACACGTTGGATACTACGGTCTCCATCCATAACACGTTGGATACTACGGTCTCCATCCATAACACGTTGGATACTACGGTCTCCATCCATAACACGTTGGATACTACGGTCTCCATCCATAACACGTTGGATACTACGGTCTCCATCCATAACACGTCGGATACTACGGTCTCCATCCATAACACGTCGGATACTACGGTCTCCATCCATAACACGTCGGATACTACGGTCTCCATCCATAACACGTCGGATACTACGGTCTCCATCCATAACACGTCGGATACTACGGTCTCCATCCATAACACGTTGGACACTACGGTCTCCATCCATAACACGTTGGACACTACGGTCTCCATCCATAACACGTTGGACACTACGGTCTCCATCCATAACACGTTGGATACTACGGTCTCCATCCATAACACGTTGGATACTACGGTCTCCATCCATAACACGTTGGATACTACGGTCTCCATCCATAACACGTTGGATACTACGGTCTCCATCCATAACACGTTGGATACTACGGTCTCCATCCATAACACGTTGGATACTACGGTCTCCATCCATAGCACGTTGGATACTACGGTCTCCATCCATAGCACGTTGGATACTACGGTCTCCATCCATAACACGTTGGACACTACGGTCTCCATCCATAACACGGTGGACACTACGGTCTCCATCCATAACACGGTGGACACTACGGTCTCGTCTTGATGTTCCTTTTGACACTCACTGGGCTCTGATACCCATTTCACCATCTACTCTCTTTCCCAGAGACTCTCTACACTTTTTAACATTGTATACAGTTGTGCACTAGTGACAATAAAGTTGACCTTTATGAAGTGGGACTCCAGAATCTTATTTTATGAAAATAAACTAAAACCTTATCTCATTGTCATTCTAGATGCTAGTCCCCTCCCCATCCTCCTGTGGTGTCGTAGATGTAGCATTGCTCTGTTAAATATCTGTGTGTCCTATAAACTCATTTGTGTCTTGTGTGTGGTATTCCGTGTTGCTTGTCACGGCTGTCCCCTCCATCCTAGTGTGTAGTATCAGATGTTTACCAGAGATGTTGCTGGTTTAATCATTGTTCTGTTCATGCCAACGTGGTGCTATCAGAGGACAGGAGACAGTGGTGGGCAAGTATGCAATCAAGTGTCCCTAGTGAATGTCCTAGTGAACATAGTGGCAGTGTAGTGGATTTAGGTAAGCGATTCCACTCAATCATAATACTGTATTCAACCCAAAAGCTGCGTAATCCTTAGCAATCATGCTGAAATCCCAAACATTACAGAGAGAGAGAAGAGCATTAGAGTTGTCTGGACATTACAGAGAGAGAAGAGAGCATTAGAGTTCTCTGGACATTTCAGAGAGAGAGAAGAACATTAGAGTTGTCTGGACATTACAGAGAGAGAAGAGCATTAGAGCTGTCTGGACATTACAGAGAGAGAAGATCATCAGAGTTGTCTGGACATTACAGAGAGAGAAGAGAGCATTAGAGTTCTCTGGACATTTCAGAGAGAGAGAAGAACATTAGAGTTCTCTGGACATTACAGAGAGAGAGAAGATCATTAGTGTTGTCTGGACATTACAGAGAGAGAAGAGCATTAGAGCTGTCTGGACATTACAGAGAGAGAAGAGAATTAGAGCTGTCTGGATATTACAGAGAGAGAGAAGATCATTAGAGCTGTCTGGACATTACAGAGAGAGAAGACCATTAGAGTTGTCTGGACATTACAGAGAGAGAGAAGATCATTAGAGTTGTCTGGACATTACAGAGAGAGAGAAGATCATTAGAGCTGTCTGGACATTACAGAGAGGGAGAAAATCATTAGAGTTGTCTGGACATTACAGAGAGAGAAGATCATTAGAGTTGTCTGGACATTACAGAGAGAGAAGAGCATTAGAGCTGTCTGGACATTACAGAGAGAGAGAAGATCATTAGAGCTGTCTGGACATTACAGAGAGAGAGAAGATCATTAGAGTTGTCTGGACATTACAGAGAGAGAAGAGCATTAGAGCTGTCTGGACATTACAGAGAGAGAAGATAATTAGATCTGTCTGGATATTACAGAGAGAGAGAAGATCATTAGAGCTGTCTGGACATTACAGAGAGAGAGAAAATCATTAGAGTTGTCTGGACATTACAGAGAGAGAAGATCATTATAATTCTCTGGACATTACAGAGAGAGAGAAGATCATTAGAGTTGTCTGGACATTACAGAGAGAGAGAAGATCATTAGAGTTGTCTGGACATTACAGAGAGAGAGAAGATCATTAGAGCTGTCTGGACATTACAGAGAGAGAGAAGATCATTAGAGCTGTCTGGACATTACAGAGAGAGAGAAAATCATTAGAGTTGTCTGGACATTACAGAGAGAGAAAAGCATTAGAGCTGTCTGGACATTACAGAGAGAGAAAATCATTAGAGTTGTCTGGACATTACAGAGAGAGAAGACCATTAGAGTTGTCTGGACATTACAGAGAGAGAGAAGATCATTAGAGCTGTCTGGACATTACAGAGAGAGAAGATCATTAGAGTTGTCTGGACATTACAGAGAGAGAAGAGCATTAGAGTTGTCTGGACATTACAGAGAGAGAAGATCATTAGAGCTGTCTGGACATTACAGAGAGAGAGAAAATCATTAGAGTTGTCTGGACATTACAGAGAGAGAAGAGCATTAGAGCTGTCTGGACATTACAGAGAGAGAAGAGCATTAGAGTTGTCTGGACATTACAGAGAGAGAAGAGAGCATTAGAGTTCTCTGGACATTACAGAGAGAGAGACGATCATTAGAGTTGTCTGGACATCACAGAGAGAGAGAAAATCATTAGAGTTGTCTGGACATTACAGAGAGAGAAGACCATTAGAGTTGTCTGGACATTACAGAGAGAGAGAAGATCATTAGAGCTGTCTGGACATTACAGAGAGAGAAGATCATTAGAGTTGTCTGGACATTACAGAGAGAGAAGACCATTAGAGTTGTCTGGACATTACAGAGAGAGAGAAGATCATTAGAGCTGTCTGGGCATTACAGAGAGAGAGAAGATCATTAGAGCTGTCTGGACATTACAGAGAGAGAAGACCATTAGAGCTGTCTGGGCATTACAGAGAGAGAGAAGATCATTAGAGCTGTCTGGACGTTACAAAGAGAGAGAGAAAAGCATTAGAGCTGTCTGGACATTACAGAGAGAGAGAAGATCATTAGAGTTGTCTGGACATTACAGAGAGAGAAGATCATTAGAGCTGTCTGGACATTACAGAGAGAGAAGAACATCAGAGTTGTCTGGACATTACAGAGAGAGAGAAAATCATTAGAGTTGTCTGGACATTTCAGAGAGAGAAGAACGTTAGAGTTCTCTGGACATTACAGAGAGAGAGAAGATCATTAGAGTTGTCTGGACATTACAGAGAGAGAAGATCATTAGAGCTGTCTGGACATTACAGAGAGAGAGAAGATCATTAGAGCTGTCTGGACATTACAGAGAGAGAAGAGCATTAGAGCTGTCTGGACATTACAGAGAGAGAGAAGAGCATTAGAGCTGTCTGGACATTACAGCGAGAGAAGAGCATTAGAGCTGTCTGGACATTACAGAGAGAGAGAAAATCATTAGAGTTGTCTGGACATTACAGAGAGAGAGAAGATCATTAGAGCTGTCTGGACATTACAGAGAGAGAAGAGCATTAGAGCTGTCTGGACATTACAGAGAGAGAAGATCATTAGAGTTGTCTGGACATTACAGAGAGAGAAGAGCATTAGAGCTGTCTGGACATTACAGAGAGAGAGAGAAGAGCATTAGAGCTGTCTGGACATTACAGAGAGAGAGAGAAGATCATTAGAGCTGTCTGGACATTACAGAGAGAGAGAAAATCATTAGAGTTGTCTGGACATTACAGAGAGAGAAAAGCATTAGAGCTGTCTGGACATTACAGAGAGAGAAAATCATTAGAGTTGTCTGGACATTACAGAGAGAGAAGACCATTAGAGTTGTCTGGACATTACAGAGAGAGAGAAGATCATTAGAGCTGTCTGGACATTACAGAGAGAGAAGATCATTAGAGTTGTCTGGACATTACAGAGAGAGAAGAGCATTAGAGTTGTCTGGACATTACAGAGAGAGAAGATCATTAGAGCTGTCTGGACATTACAGAGAGAGAGAAAATCATTAGAGTTGTCTGGACATTACAGAGAGAGAAGAGCATTAGAGCTGTCTGGACATTACAGAGAGAGAAGAGCATTAGAGTTGTCTGGACATTACAGAGAGAGAAGAGAGCATTAGAGTTCTCTGGACATTACAGAGAGAGAGACGATCATTAGAGTTGTCTGGACATTACAGAGAGAGAGAAAATCATTAGAGTTGTCTGGACATTACAGAGAGAGAAGACCATTAGAGTTGTCTGGACATTACAGAGAGAGAGAAGATCATTAGAGCTGTCTGGACATTACAGAGAGAGAAGATCATTAGAGTTGTCTGGACATTACAGAGAGAGAAGACCATTAGAGTTGTCTGGACATTACAGAGAGAGAGAAGATCATTAGAGCTGTCTGGGCATTACAGAGAGAGAGAAGATCATTAGAGCTGTCTGGACATTACAGAGAGAGAAGACCATTAGAGCTGTCTGGGCATTACAGAGAGAGAGAAGATCATTAGAGCTGTCTGGACGTTACAAAGAGAGAGAGAAAAGCATTAGAGCTGTCTGGACATTACAGAGAGAGAGAAGATCATTAGAGTTGTCTGGACATTACAGAGAGAGAAGATCATTAGAGCTGTCTGGACATTACAGAGAGAGAAGAACATCAGAGTTGTCTGGACATTACAGAGAGAGAGAAAATCATTAGAGTTGTCTGGACATTAGAGAGAGAGAAGAGCATTAGAGCTGTCTGGACATTACAGAGAGAGAAGAGCATTAGAGCTGTCTGGACATTACAGAGAGAGAAGAGAGCATTAGAGTTCTCTGGACATTTCAGAGAGAGAGAAGATCATTAGAGTTGTCTGGACATTACAGAGAGAGAAGAGCATTAGAGTTGTCTGGACATTACAGAGAGAGAAGAGCATTAGAGCTGTCTGGACATTACAGAGAGAGAAGGGCATTAGAGTTGTCTGGACATTACAGAGAGAGAAGACCATTAGAGCTGTCTGGGCATTACAGAGAGAGAGAAAATCATTAGAGTTGTCTGGACATTACAGAGAGAGAGAAGATCATTAGAGTTGTCTGGACATTACAGAGAGAGAGAAAATCATTAGAGTTGTCTGGACATTACAGAGAGAGAGAAGATCATTAGAGTTGTCTGGACATTACAGAGAGAGAAAATCATTAGAGCTGTCTGGACATTACAGAGCGAGAAGAACATCAGAGTTGTCTGGACATTACAGAGAGAGAAGAGAGCATTAGAGTTCTCTGGACATTTCAGAGAGAGAAGAACGTTAGAGTTCTCTGGACATTACAGAGAGAGAGAAGATCATTAGAGTTGTCTGGACATTACAGAGAGAGAAGATCATTAGAGCTGTCTGGACATTACAGAGAGAGAGAAGATCATTAGAGCTGTCTGGACATTACAGAGAGAGAAGAGCATTAGAGCTGTCTGGACATTACAGAGAGAGAGAAGAGCATTAGAGCTGTCTGGACATTACAGCGAGAGAAGAGCATTAGAGCTGTCTGGACATTACAGAGAGAGAGAAAATCATTAGAGTTGTCTGGACATTACAGAGAGAGAGAAGATCATTAGAGCTGTCTGGACATTACAGAGAGAGAAGAGCATTAGAGCTGTCTGGACATTACAGAGAGAGAAGATCATTAGAGTTGTCTGGACATTACAGAGAGAGAAGAGCATTAGAGCTGTCTGGACATTACAGAGAGAGAGAGAAGAGCATTAGAGCTGTCTGGACATTACAGAGAGAGAGAGAAGATCATTAGAGTTGTCTGGACATTACAGAGAGAGAGAAGATCATTAGAGCTGTCTGGACATTACAGAGAGAGAAGAGAATTAGAGCTGTCTGGACATTACAGAGAGAGAGAGAAGATCATTACTAGCTATAGTAACTATCTGCAGGCCAGGCACATCCTCCTAGCTCTCATTTTTCTCCATGCTGCAGATATTTATGGATTTAATTTAACTTCTTCAGCTCTAACTTTCTCTTTTCTCATCCCACTCTCCTGTCCGTCAACAGGGGTGGTGTCCAACAGCCCTCATCTCTCCGCCTCCTCCGATAACTCCCAGGGTATTGTCAACGGTCAGATGCCGGTCGAACTCTGTGGACAAAGTCCGGATGGTCGTCAGCCCTCCCCCCTCACCAGCCCCCTGCTCAACGACGCTGGGAGTGTGCGCACCGACGATGAAGACGAGGTTCGGAGGAAGGTTTGTGGTCCAGACTGGGCCCTATGTAACAGGATTACAGCTTGAGAGGCATTGATGGTTCAGTTGCTGTGTGGACCTCATTGTGGTTTTAAATATCCAGTTACCATCATCAGCTTCAAAGAGGCTCCAGTCACATACATTAGTACCTAAAGTGGCAGAGGACCTAGATTACCTGGCCTAAATAACTCTCCACAGGGACGAGTGCTGTGTACGCTGTACCAAATCTGATGTAACTGGGGAACATGTCTAACACTGGAATTGATAACTCAAAATGTGAAAAATGACCCATGACACAGTCTACAGCTTACTGTATTAGTAGTGTTGTCTCTGCACAGTTTAAACACTCCGTCCTCTTTCCTTCACAGAGGTTCCCTACCGACAAGGCCTACTTTATCGCCAAGGAGCTGCTGACCACAGAGAGGACCTATCTGAAGGACCTGGAGGTGGTGACTGTGGTAAGGTCCCATCACCAGATGGATTCTTCCGCTCTTTCTCTCTCTCTCTCTCTCTCTCTCTCTCTCTCTCTTTCGCTCTATCTCTTTCGCTCTCTCTCTCTCTCTCTCTTTCGCTCTCTCTCTCTCTCTCTCTCTCTCTTCTGCTCTAGCTCTCGTTCTCTCTCTTTCTCTCTCTCTTTCTCTCTCTCTTTCTCTCTCTCTAGCTCTCTCTCTCTTTCTCTCGTTCTCTAGCTCTCTCTCTCTCTCTCCTGCTCTAGCTCTCGTTCTCTCTCTTTCGCTCTCGCTCTCTCTTTCTCTCTCTCTCTCTCTCTCTCTCTCTCTCTCTCTCTCTCTCTCTCTCTCCTGCTCTAGCTCTCGTTCACCAGATGGATTCTTCCGCTCTTTCTCTCTCTCTCTCTTTCGCTCTCTCTCTCTTTCGCTCTCTCTCTTTCGCTCTCTCTCTCTCTCTCTCTCTCTTTCGCTCTCTCTCTCTCTCTCTCTCTCTCTCTCTCTCTCTCTCTCTCTCTCTCTCTCTCTCTCTCTCTCTCTCTCTCTCTTCTGCTCTAGCTCTCGTTCTCTCTCTTTCTCTCTCTCTTTCTCTCTCTCTCTAGCTCTCTCTCTCTTTCTCTCGTTCTCTAGCTCTCTCTCTCTCTCTCTCCTGCTCTAGCTCTCGTTCTCTCTCTTTCGCTCTCTCTCTCTTTCTCTCTTTCTCTCTCTCTCTCTCTCTCTCTCTCTCTCTCTCTCTCTCGCTCTGCTCTCTCTCTCGCTCTGCTCTCTCTCTCTCTCTCTCTCTCTCTCTCTCTCTCTCTCTCTCTCTCTCTCTCTCTCTCTCTCTCTCTCTCTCTCTCTCTCTCTCTCTCTCTCTCTCTCAGGGACTCAACACTGCTCTTTTGTTTATTTTCTTCTCTGCTGTCCTCTGGGTAGAAAACCTAGATTATTCCGGCTAGCTGCTTTACAACAGAGCATACGGAAAACACACAGGGAGCCCTGTGGTGGAGGTGGGAAAATACTCTGAGAATACTATGAAATTATATGAATCTGTTGATCTCACCCAAGGCTGTGAATATACATATACACTGCAGCTCTTCTCTCAATTTATGTGGGCTGCAGCTCTTCCCTCTGTTTATATGGGCTGCAGCTCTTCCCTCTGTTTATATGGGCTGCAGCTCTTCCCTCTGTTAATATGGTCTGCAGCCCTTCCCAATTTTTATATGGGCTGCTGCTCTTCCCTCTCTGTTTATGACTGTAAGTCGCTTTGGATAAAAGCGTCTGCTAAATGGAATATTATATTATTATTTTATTATTATATGGGCTGCAGCTCTTCCCCCTCTGTTTATATGGGCTGCAGCTCTTCCCCCTCTGTTTATAAGGGCTGCAGCTCTTCCCCCTCTGTTTATAAGGGCTGCAGCTCTTCCCCCTCTGTTTTTATGGGCTACAGCTCTTCCCCCTCTGTTTTTATGGGCTACAGCTCTTCCCCCTCTGTTTATATGGGCTACAGCACTTCCCCCTCTGTTTATTATTCTGATATTCAGAGAAGCCTTTTACACTTCTCATAAATATTTATATTGGCTGCTCTACTTTCTCTCTCACCCTTTCTATTCTCTTCTGTCTCTCTTCTCTATTCTCTTCTGTCTCTCTTCTCTATTCTCTCTCATCTCTATTCTCTCTCTCTATTCTCTCTCTCTATTCTCTCTCTCTATTCTCTCTCATCTCTATTCTCTCTCTCTATTCTCTCTCTCTATTCTCTCTCATCTCTATTCTCTCTCTCTATTCTCTCTCATCTCTATTCTCTCTCTATTCTCTCTCTCTATTCTCTCTCTCTTATTCACCTTCTCTTGGCTGGTGTTGTTATGAGTGAAGTCCTCTGAGAAACAGCTGCTGCTCACTGTTGGCTTCCCAAGGCCCTCCAGCAGCACCCTGCAGTACTGTAGCTCCTCCCTCCAGCAGCACCCTGCAGTACTGTAGCCCCTCCCAGCACCCTACAGTGCTGTAGCTCCTCTCTCCAGCAGCACCCTACAGTGCTGTAGCTCCTCCCTCCAGCAGCACCCTGCAGTACTGTAGCTCCTCCCTTCAGCAGCACCCTGCAGTGCTGTAGCTCCTCCCTCCAGCAGCACCCTACAGTGCTGTAGCTCCTCCCTCCAGCAGCACCCTACAGTGCTGTAGCTCCTCCCTCCAGCAGCACCCTGCAGTACTGTAGCTCCTCCCTCCATCAGCACCCTGCAGTACTGTAGCTCCTCCCTCCAGCAGCACCCTGCAGTGCTGTAGCTCCTCCCTCCAGCAGCACCCTGCAGTACTGTAGCTCCTCCCAGCACCCTGCAGTACTGTAGCTCCTCCCTCCAGCAGCACCCTGCAGTACTGTAGCTCCTCCCAGCACCCTGCAGTACTGTAGCTCCTCCCAGCACCCTGCAGTACTGTAGCCCCTCCCAGCACCCTGCAGTACTGTAGCCCCTCCCTCCAGCAGCACCCTGCAGTACTGTAGCTCCTCCCTCCAGCAGCACCCTGCAGTACTGTAGCTCCTCCCTCCAGCAGCACCCTGCAGTACTGTAGCTCCTCCCTCCAGCAGCACCCTGCAGTACTGTAGCTCCTCCCTCCAGCAGCACCCTGCAGTACTGTAGCCCCTCCCAGCACCCTGCAGTACTGTAGCTCCTCCCTCCAGCAGCACCCTGCAGTACTGTAGCTCCTCCCTCCAGCAGCACCCTGCAGTACTGTAGCTCCTCCCTCCAGCAGCACCCTGCAGTACTGTAGCCCCTCCCAGCACCCTACAGTGCTGTAGCTCCTCTCTCCAGCAGCACCCTACAGTGCTGTAGCTCCTCCCTCCAGCAGCACCCTGCAGTGCTGTAGCTCCTCCCTCCAGCAGCACCCTACAGTGCTGTAGCTCCTCCCTCCAGCAGCACCCTACAGTGCTGTAGCTCCTCCCTCCAGCAGCACCCTGCAGTACTGTAGCTCCTCCCTCCAGCAGCACCCTGCAGTACTGTAGCTCCTCCCTCCAGCAGCACCCTGCAGTGCTGTAGCTCCTCCCTCCAGCAGCACCCTGCAGTACTGTAGCTCCTCCCAGCACCCTGCAGTACTGTAGCTCCTCCCTCCAGCAGCACCCTGCAGTACTGTAGCTCCTCCCAGCACCCTGCAGTACTGTAGCTCCTCCCTCCAGCAGCACCCTGCAGTACTGTAGCCCCTCCCAGCACCCTGCAGTACTGTAGCCCCTCCCTCCAGCAGCACCCTGCAGTACTGTAGCTCCTCCCTCCAGCAGCACCCTGCAGTACTGTAGCTCCTCCCTCCAGCAGCACCCTGCAGTACTGTAGCTCCTCCCTCCAGCAGCACCCTGCAGTACTGTAGCTCCTCCCTCCAGCAGCACCCTGCAGTACTGTAGCCCCTCCCAGCACCCTGCAGTACTGTAGCTCCTCCCTCCAGCAGCACCCTGCAGTACTGTAGCCCCTCCCAGCACCCTGCAGTACTGTAGCTCCTCCCTCCAGCAGCACCCTGCAGTACTGTAGCTCCTCCCTCCAGCAGCACCCTGCAGTACTGTAGCTCCTCCCTCCAGCAGCACCCTGCAGTACTGTAGCTCCTCCCTCCAGCAGCACCCTGCAGTACTGTAGCCCCTCCCAGCACCCTGCAGTACTGTAGCTCCTCCCTCCAGCAGCACCCTGCAGTACTGTAGCCCCTCCCAGCACCCTGCAGTACTGTAGCTCCTCCCTCCAGCAGCACCCTGCAGTACTGTAGCTCCTCCCTCCAGCAGCACCCTGCAGTACTGTAGCTCCTCCCTCCAGCAGCACCCTGCAGTACTGTAGCTCCTCCCTCCAGCAGCACCCTGCAGTACTGTAGCTCCTCCCTCCAGCAGCACCCTGCAGTACTGTAGCTCCTCCCTCCAGCAGCACCCTGCAGTGCTGTAGCTCCTCCCTCCAGCAGCACCCTGCAGTGCTGTAGCTCCTCCCTCCAGCAGCACCCTGCAGTACTGTAGCTCCTCCCTCCAGCAGCACCCTGCAGTACTGTAGCCCCTCCCAGCACCCTGCAGTACTGTAGCTCCTCCCTCCAGCAGCACCCGGCAGTACTGTAGCCCCTCCCAGCACCCTGCAGTACTGTAGCTCCTCCCTCCAGCAGCACCCTGCAGTACTGTAGCTCCTCCCTCCAGCAGCACCCTGCAGTGCTGTAGCTCCTCCCTCCAGCAGCACCCTGCAGTACTGTAGCTCCTCCCTCCAGCAGCACCCTGCAGTACTGTAGCTCCTCCCTCCAGCAGCACCCTGCAGTACTGTAGCTCCTCCCTCCAGCAGCACCCTGCAGTACTGTAGCTCCTCCCAGCACCCTGCAGTACTGTAGCTCCTCCCTCCAGCAGCACCCTGCAGTGCTGTAGCTCCTCCCTCCAGCAGCACCCTGCAGTGCTGTAGCTCCTCCCAGCACCCTGCAGTACTGTAGCTCCTCCCTCCAGCAGCACCCTGCAGTACTGTAGCTCCTCCCAGCACCCTGCAGTACTGTAGCTCCTCCCTCCAGCAGCACCCTGCAGTGCTGTATCTCCTCCTAACCCCGCTCTCCGACCTACACAACCGGTCAAATGTTTGGACACACCTACTCATTCCAGGGTTTTTCTTTATTTTACTATTTTCTACACTATGAAATAACACAACTGGAATCATGTAGTAACCAAAAAATTGTTAAACAAATCAAAATATATGTTATATTTGAGATTCTTCAAAGTAGCCACCCTTTGCCTTGATGACAGCTTTGCACACTCTTTGCATTCCAGCTTCATGAGGTAGTCACCTGGAATGCATTTCAATTAACAGGTGTGCCTTGTTAATTTGTGGAATTTATTTCCTTCTTAATGCGTTTGAGCCAATCAGTTGTGTTGTGACAAGGTGGTATACAGATGATAGCCCTATTTGGTAAAAGACCAAGTCCATATTATGGCAAGAACAGTCCATCATTACTTTAAGACATGTAGAAAATAGTAAAAATAAAGAAAAACCCTTGAATGAGTAGGTGTTCTAAAACTTTTGACCGGTTGTGTGCATTTACATTTTAGTAATTTAGCAGACGCTTTTATACAGAGCAACTTACAGTTAGTGCATCTATCTTAAGATAGACAAATGGCGCCCTATATTCCTATTATTTCCACCCTATTGTCTCCATAATGCACTTCATCAGGATAGTCCCGATTGTCCATCTGTAGATGCTCCAGATGTTCTACAGATGGACATACTATCAACAAACTGTTGATAAGCCACTGCTTGCTAAGGTTAGGGTTAGGGTTAGGTTTAGAATAAGGGTAAGGGTTAAGGTTAGAGTTAGGGTAAGGGTTAAGTTTAGAGATATGATTAGGGTTAAGGTTAGTTTTTTTTTATTTTTTTTTATTTTTTTATTTCACCTTTATTTAACCAGGTAAGCCAGTTGAGAACAGGTTCTCATTTACAACTGCGACCTGGCCAAGATAAAGCAAAGCAGTGCAATAAAAACAACACAGAGTTACATATGGGGTAAAAAACATAAAGTCAAAAATACAACAGAAAATATATATACAGTGTGTGCAAATGTAGCAAGTTATGGAGGTAAGGCAATAAATAGGCTATAGTGCAGAATAATTACAATAGTATTAACACTGGAATGCTAGATGTGCAAGAGATTATGTGCAAATAGAGATACTGGGGTGCAAAAGAGCAAAATAAATAACAATATAGGGATGAGGTAGTTGGGTGGGCTAATTTCAGATGGGCTGTGTACAGGTGCAGTGATCGGTAAGGTGCTCTGACAACTGATGCTTAAAGTTATTGAGGGAGATAAGAGTCTCCAGCTTCAGAGATTTTTGCAATTCGTTCCAGTCATTGGCAGCAGAGAACTGGAAGGAATGGCGGCCAAAGGAGGTGTTGGCTTTGGGAATGACCAGAGAGATATACCTGCTGGAGCGCAGACTACGGGTGGGTGCTGCTATGGTGACCAATGAGCTAAGATAAGGCGGGGATTTGCCTAGCAGTGATTTATAGATGGCCTGGAGCCAGTGGGTTTGACGACGAACATGTAGTGAGGACCAGCCAACAAGAGCGTACAGGTCACAGTGGTGGGTAGTGTATGGGGCTTTGGAGACAAAACGGATGGCACTGTGATAGACTACATCCAATTTGCTGAGTAGAGTGTTGGAGGCTATTTTGTAAATGACATCGCCGAAGTCAAGGATCGGTAGGATAGTCAGTTTTACGAGGGCATGTTTGGCAGCATGAGTGAAGGAGGCTTTGTTGCGAAATAGGAAGCCGATTCTAGATTTAACTTTGGATTGGAGATTCTTTATGTGAGTCTGGAAGTTGAGTTTACAGTCTAACCAGACACCTAGGTATTTGTAGTTGTCCACATACTCTAGGTCAGACCCGTCGAGAGTGGTGATTCTAGTCGGGTGGGCGGGTGCCAGCAGCGTTCGATTGAAAAGCATGCATTTAGTTTTACTAGTGTTTAAGAGCAGTTGGAGGCTACTGAAGGATTGTTGTATGGCATTGAAGCTCGTTTGGAGGTTTGTTAACACAGTGTCCAATGAAGGGCCAGATGTATACAAAATGGTGTCGTCTGCGTAGAGGTGGATCTGAGAGTCACCAGCAGCAAGAGCGACATCATTGATATACACGGAGAAAAGTGTCGGCCCAAGAATTGAACCCTGTGGCACCCCCATAGAGACTGCCATAGGTCCAGACAACAGGCCCTCCGATTTGACACACTGAACTCTATCTGAGAAGTAGTTGGTGAACCAGGCGAGGCAGTCATTTGAGAAACCAAGGCTATTTAGTCTGCCAATAAGAATGCGGTGGTTGACAGAGTCGAAAGCCTTGGCCAGGTCGATGAAGACGGCTGCACAGTACTGTCTATTATCAATCGCGGTTATAATATCGTTTAGGACCTTGAGCGTGGCTGAAGTGCACCCGTGACCAGCTCGGAAACCGGATTGCATAGCGGAGAAGGTACGGTGGTATTCGAAATGGTCGGTGATCTGTTTGTTAACTTGGCTTTCAAATACTTTCGAAAGGCAGGGCAGGATGGATATAGGTCTGTAGCAGTTTGGATCTAGAGTGTCACCCCCTTTGAAGAGGGGGATGACCGCGGCAGCTTTCCAATCTCTGGGGATCTCAGACGTTATGAAAGAGAGGTTGAACAGACTAGTAATAGGGGTTGCGACAATTTCGGCGGCTAGTTTTAGAAAGAAAGGGTCCAGATTGTCTAGCCCAGCTGATTTGTAGGGGTCCAGATTTTGCAGCGCTTTCAAAACATCAGCTGTCTGAATTTGTGTGAAGGAGAAGCGGGGGGGGGGCATGGGCAAGTTGCAGCAGAGGGTGCAGAGTTGGTGGCCGGGTTAGTGGTAGCCAGATGGAAAGCATGGCCAGCTGTAGCAAAATGCTTGTTGAAATTCTCGATTATTGTAGATTTATCGGTGGTGATAGTGTTTCCTAGCCTCAGTGCAGTGGGCAGCTGGGAGGAAGTGCTCTTATTCTCCATGGACTTTACAGTGTCCCAAAACTTTTTGGAGTTAGTGCTACAGGATGCAAATTTCTGTTTGAAAAAGTTAGCCTTTGCTTTCCTGACTGCTTGTGTATATTGGTTCCTAACTTCCCTGAAAAGTTGCATATCGCGGGGGCTATTTGATGCTAATGCTGTACGCCACAGGATGTTTTTGTGCTGGTCAAGGGCAGTCAAGTCTGAGGAGAACCAGGGGCTATATCGGTTCTTAGTTCTGTATTTTTTGAATGGGGCATGTTTATTTAAGATTGAGAGGAAATTACTTTTAAGGAACAAAGGTTTAGAATAAGGGTAAGGGTTAAGGTTAGAGTTAGGGTAAGGGTTAGGGTTAGAGATATGATTAGGGTTAGGTTTAGAATAAGGGTAAGGGTTAAAGTTAGAGTTAGGGTAAGGGTTAAGTTTAGAGATAGGGTAAGGGTTAGGGTTAGAGATATGATTAGGGTTAGGGTTAGAGATATGATTAGGGTTAAGGTTAGAGATATGATTAGGGTTAAGGTTAGAGATATGATTAGGGTTAGGGTTAGTAGATAGTTTAAATGTTACTGATAGTCTGTAGAGTGTCTAAATAAATAAAATCCATCCAAATAAAGTGTGACCTTATTTTGACCACTATATGAGGAATAGGGTGTCATTTGGGACGCACACCAGCTAAACCAAGCCCCACCACAACCACCTCCATCACCCTAAACCACGTCAGGCTATAGCATCCCTGATCTGATCAGGGTAGCCTTTCATGTAATGTTCCCCCTTTGGGGCCGTGTCAGGAATGATGGGATATTGATTCCTCCATTTTCCTCCGTTCAATCTCCAGGTTGTTTAAAGGATTTGGTGGAAGTCGTGAGACCAAGGTGATTGTTGCTAAACAACAGCACGGAGGTATTTCGGCAGAAGCACGTCAGTCATGCAGATTCTAATGCAGTCCATGCTACTAGTCCACCAGAACCACTGTATTTACATTCACGTCATTTAGCAGACGCTCTTATCCAGAGCCACTTACAGTTAGTGAGTGCATACATTATTATTTATTTTTTTATACTGGCCCCCCGTGGGAATCGAACCCACAACGCTGGCGTTGCAAACGCCATGCTCTACCAACTGAGCTACATCCCTGCCGGCCATTCCCTCCCCTACCCTGGACGACGCTGGGCCAATTGTGCGCCGCCCCATGGGTCTCCCGGTCGCGGCCGGCAACGACAGAGCCTGGATTAGATTGCAAGTCCTCATTTGGCTACTGGCAATTGAGAACATTACTATTTGCGCAATGAAGTGTGTGCACTGTGCTCTAATGCATAACTTGATTTCTCTGTGTGTGTGTGTGTGTGTGTGTCATCGCAGTCTTTTCAGGACTCGGTGGGTAAAGACGAAGCCGTGCCGGACTCCCTGAAGAGCACCATCTTCACCAACTTTGACCCTCTGTACAAGCTCCACTCCGGCTTCCTCAGAGAGGTGGAGCAGAGGCTGGCTTTATGGTGAGGTGGCCCGTCACTGGATGATTATAATCCATCACCATCACAATTACCCGCAATGATAAACGTATTTTGTAGTTCAGGCCATTTTCCCTCAAAATGTCACTCCACTTAGCCTCGTTTTGCATAAGACCCCCTTGGAAGAAGAACACAGTTTGTAGTGTGGTTTGGTATGGGTCTCATTGATGCTGGGGCCTGGCCTTTATTTAAGGAGTGGTATTGGCGTTCATTCTGGGAGGCCTCATCACAGAGACACACCTCCACCCGTGGAGCTGGGGTTTCTATGGCAACAATCATGCTGCATCAAGGCACTACTTCTCCTACTAGCCCTGTGGGTTATTCCACCGTCTGCTCCTCTTAATGATGTGGTCCCTACGTCAGAGCCCCACCGGGGTGACGCATAGAGCCCCGGCTGGCAGACTGTCACGACTACAGACATCGTACTGTCCAGCCTTATTACAAGACTAAACCACAGAGCAAGAGACAGACCTCAAAACATGGCCGACATCTGGCGTGGCTAAGGCAAACGAGCTGACCAACTACGGAGCACAGATACATGTGACGTACAGTTGACTTATTTTAGGCATCTCTTGATCTTGGATTTAGAGCTGGTAGTGGGATGTGTGAGTGGATAGGGGTTACATCTCAAAGGCATGACATTCAGAATGTCCTCTCTCGGTTTGTATTACCCTCCCCATAATGTATTGGTTGATATTTTGAATGAAAGAGTATGGAGAATGTATCTAGGGGTCAACTGCAATTAATGCTCAAGAGAGACACCTGCTGGTGGTGTTCAGCTGTGCTGGTAAAGGGATAACCATTTCATTGGAATATCCTTGCATGATTGTTCACACGAACATGAAATATGACTTTAAGTGCTTAAAATACACACACACACACACACTAGCACTAAATTGTTCCAGAGTGATAAACTTGCTGTTTTATTTTAGGGAAGGGTGCTCCAATGCCCACATCAAAGGAGACTACCAGCGCATCGGGGATGTCATGCTGAAGCACCTACAGGGCCTAAGGGTGTGGGCTCATCTTTCACATTTTTTATTGCACTTTTTATGTACTTCACTATGTATCTGCACCACTCCTCCGTGACCAAATATACGATGCCTTGTGTAAAGTCTGCCCGTACCCCTAGCCTGCTCAGGAAGTCTGCCCGTACCCCTACCCTGCTCAGGAAGTCTGCCCGTACCCCTACCCTGCTCAGGAAGTCTGCCCGTACCCCTACCCTGCTCAGGAAGTCTGCCCGTACCCCTACCCTGCTCAGGAAGTCTGCCCGTACCCCTAGCCTGCTCAGGAAGTCTGCCCGTACCCCTAGCCTGCTCAGGAAGTCTGCCCGTACCCCTACCCTGCTCAGGAAGTCTGCCCGTACCCCTACCCTGCTCAGGAAGTCTGCCCGTACCCCTACCCTGCTCAGGAAGTCTGCCCGTACCCCTACCCTGCTCAGGAAGTCTGCCCGTACCCCTACCCTGCTCCAGGGGACTGCTCTGTGGCTGACCCTGTGCTGCTCCTAGCCTGTCGTGTGTGTGTGTGATATGTTCGTACAAATGGACAATAAAGATTGACTCTGCTCTGCTCTGCTCTGCTCTACTCTACTCTACTCTACTCTACTCTACTCTACTCTACTCTACTCTACTCTACTCTACTCTACTCTACTCTACTCTGCTCTACTCTACTCTACTCTACTCTACTCTACTCTGCTCTACTCTACTCTACTCTACTCTACTCTACTCTACTCTACTCTACTCTACTCTACTCTACTCTACTCTACTCTGCTCTGCTCTGCTCTGCTCTGCTCTGCTCTGCTCTCTGCTCTATTCTACTCTATTGTACTCTACGCTAATATATCATTTTCTAGCCACTGACAGCCCACCTCCAGAAGCACTCGGAGGCCCTGGTGGAGCTGGAGAAGGCGTGCCGGGGCTCCCGGCGGCTGGAGGTGTTGGTCCGGGACTTTGAGCTGCAGAAGGTGTGCTACATCCCCCTCAACGTGTTCCTCCTCCGGCCCCTGCACCGCCTCATGCATTACAAGCAGATCCTGGAGCGCCTGTGCAAACACTACCCCCCTGCACATGTGGACTTCAGGGACTGCAGAGGTAACTGTTACTCTTCTGTACACCTCAGAACTCTGACTGAGGCAAGCTATCTAGGGCCTTCTGGTGCAGTTGAGGGCCTCCTTTTGCAGTTGAGGGCCTCCTTTTGCAGTTGAGGGCCTTCTGGTGCAGTTGAGGGCCTTCTGGTGCAGTTGAGGGCCTTCTGGTGCAGTTGAGGTCTATGACATCATACATGAGTGTTGTTTCTGCTAGCTGCGCTGGCAGACGTGTCAGAGGTGGTGGCCCAGCTCCATGGCAGCATGATCAAGATGGAGAACTTCCAGAAGCTTCTGGAGCTTATGAAGGATTTGATTGGCATCGACAATCTAGTCACTCCAGGGCGGGTGAGTTCAAGTTCACTCCATCCCAAATGGCACCGTATTCCTCATATAGTGCACTACTTTTGACCTAGGGCCCTATTTAAAAGTAGTGAACTATGTAGGGAATATCCCCACATCAACAGTTTGCAGAGGGTAGCTAGTTTGAAGCACTCCTTTTGTTTTGTCAGTCGTTTTATGTCTTTCTGAGATGTTGTCTTTCTCTGAGACTTGACTTGCGATGTTGTCATTGACTTGCGATGTTGTTATTGACTTGCGATGTTGTGATTGACTTGGGATGTTGTGATTTGTGTTTTTCAGGAGTTCATCAGGTTAGGCTGTCTCAGCAAGCTGTCTGGAAAAGGCCTCCAGCAACGAATGTTTTTCCTGGTAATGTCTGCAATGCATCTGAGATTGTCGTCTTGAATGAGTTATTAAACAGATTATTCAGTCTAGTGATCTCACAACATAGACAGCTACAGTGGGGAAAAAAAGTATTTAGTCAGCCACCAATTGTGCAAGTTCTCCCACTTAAAAAGATGAGAGAGGCCTGTAATTTTCATCATAGGTACACGTCAACTATGACAGACAAAATGAGAAAGAAAAATCCAGAAAATCACATTGTAGGATTTTTAATGAATTTATTTGCAAATTATGGTGGAAAATAAGTATTTGGTCAATAACAAAAGTTTCTCAATACTTTGTTATATACCCTTTGTTGGCAATGACACAGGTCAAACGTTTTCTGTAAGTCTTCACAAGGTTTTCACACACTGTTGCTGGTATTTTGGCCCATTACTCCATGCAGATCTCCTCTAGAGCAGTGATGTTTTGGGGCTGTCGCTGGGCAACACGGACTTTCAACTCCCTCCAAAGATTTTCTATGGGGTTGAGATCAGGAGACTGGCTAGGCCACTCCAGGACCTTGAAATGCTTCTTACGAAGCCACTCCTTCGTTGCCCGGGCGGTGTGTTTGGGATCATTGTCATGCTGAAAGACCCAGCCACGTTTCATCTTCAATACCCTTGCTGATGGAAGGAGGTTTTCACTCAAAATCTCACGATACATGGCCCCATTCATTCTTTCCTTTACACCAGGGTTCTTCAATTCCGGTCCTGGAGGGCCGAAACACCTCTGTTTTTCATCCTCTCCTTCTAATCAGGGGCTAATTCAGACCTGGGACACCAGGTGAGTGCAATTAACTACCAGGTAGAAATAAAAAACAGAAGTGTTTCGGCCCTCCAGGACCGGAATTGAAGAACCCTGCTTTACACGGATCAGTCATCCTGGTCCCTTTGCAGAAAAACAGCCCCAAAGCATGATGTTTCCACCCCCATGCTTCACAGTAGGTATGGTGTTCTTTGGATGCAACTCAGCATTCTTTGTCCTCCAAACACGACGAGTTGAGTTTTTACCAAAAAGTTCTATTTTGGTTTCATCTGACCATATGACATTCTCCCAATCCTCTTCTGGATCATCCAAATGCACTCTAGCAAACTTCAGACGGGCCTGGACATGTACTGGCTTAAGCAGGGGGACACGTCTGGCACTGCAGGATTTGAGTCCCTGGCGGCGTAGTGTGTTACTGATGGTAGGCTTTGTTACTTTGGTCCCAGCTCTCTGCAGGTCATTCACTAGGTCCCCCCATGTGGTTCTGGGATTTTTGCTCACCGTTCTTGTGATCATTTTGACCCCACGGGGTGAGATCTTGCGTGGAGCCCCAGATCGAGGGAGATTATCAGTGGTCTTGTATGTCTTCCATTTCCTAATAATTGCTCCCACAGTTGATTTCTTCAAACCAAGCTGCTTACCTATTGCAGATTCAGTCTTCCCAGCCTGATGCAGGTCTACAATTTTGTTTCTGGTGTCCTTTGACAGCTCTTTGGTCTTGACCATAGTGGAGTTTGGAGTGTGACTGTTTGAGGTTGTGGACAGGTGTCTTTTATACTGATAACAAGTTCAAACAGGTGCCATTAATACAGGTAACGAGTGGAGGACAGAGGAGCCTCTTAAAGAAGAAGTTACAGGTCTGTGAGAGCCAGAAATCTTGCTTGTTTGTAGGTGACCAAATACTTATTTTCCACCATAATTTGCAAATAAATTCATAAAAAATCCTACAATGTGATTTTCTGGATTTTTCTCTCTCTAAATTTGTCTGTCATAGTTGACATGTACCTATGATGAAAATTACAGGCCTCTCTCATCTTTTTAAGTGGGAGAACTTGCACAATTGGTGGCTGACTAAATACTTTTTCCCCCCCCACTGTATGTCAAGTAGAGCTTTATGTTTAACCTCCCCAGTATGAATGACAAAGATGATGGCTTCCCTATCTTTCTACACAGTTGTTTACTGTTCTTTCAGCCAGAGTCCCTCTTTGTTATTGTAGGGCATCGAATGAGACCAAGACTCATCTGAATCATGATTCATGTAAGAAACAGATTGAATGTAATCCAGTGCTGTTGGAGCAGGTGTATCCCTAACAGAGCTAATTAATTTACTGAGCCACGAACATTC
This sequence comes from Coregonus lavaretus, assembly GCF_964263955.1. Classification (NCBI taxonomy): domain Eukaryota; kingdom Metazoa; phylum Chordata; class Actinopteri; order Salmoniformes; family Salmonidae; genus Coregonus; species Coregonus lavaretus. Next base: position 5,087,348 of record NC_139992.1, on the reverse strand, counting down.
ACTCAATGTTCTTTTTTGTGTGACGTAAATGAGGGTGGTAGAACTATTAATAACCAGTCAATGATTGAGGTCTCTGTTTTCTTGCTCACTGGTGACAGTTCAATGATGTCCTCTTGTATACGAGTCGAGGGATGACGGCGTCGAACCAGTTCAAAGTGCATGGGCAGCTCCCTCTCCATGGCCTGACAGTACAGTCTATTTTCATCCCCTCTCTTCCCCTCCCAGCCTTGTGCCCTGCCTTGGAGCACAGAACAGCAGAGAACAGTGGAGCACAGCACAGCACAGTAGAGAACAGTGGAGCACAGCACAGCACAGCAGAGAACAGTGGAGCACAGCACAGCACAGCAGAGAACAGTGGAGCACAGTAGAGTACAGTACAGTACAGTAGAGTAGAGTAGATCAGAGTACAGTAGATTACAGTAGAGTAGAGCAGAGTACAGTAGAGTACAGTAGAGTAGAGCAGAGTACCGTAGAGCAGAGTACCGTAGAGCAGAGTACAGTAGAGTAGAGTACAGTAGAGTAGAGTACAGTACAGTAGAGTACAGTACCGTAGAGCAGAGTACAGTACAGTAGAGTACAGTAGATTACAGTAGAGTAGAGTACAGTAGATTACAGTAGAGTAGAGTACAGTAGAGTAGAGTAGAGTAGAGTACAGTACAGTAGAGTACAATAGAGTAGAGTACAGTAGAGTACAGTAGAGTAGAGTAGAGTAGA
>NC_139992.1:5036634-5081634 GCF_964263955.1 Coregonus lavaretus | reverse complement strand
ACCTCAGTGATTTGTCATTATATTACCTCAGTGATTTGTCATTATATTACCTCAGTGATTTGTCGTTATATTACCTCAGTGATTTGTCCTTGTATTACCTCAGTGATTTGTCATTGTATTACCTCAGTGATTTGTCATTATATTACCTCAGTGATTTGTCATTGTATTACCTCAGTGATTTGTCCTTGTATTACCTCAGTGATTTGTCATTGTATTACCTCAGTGATTTGTCATTATATTACCTCAGTGATTTGTCTACAATCTGTTGGTACTCTCACGTCTGTCAACTGCTACGTATGCCCCTTTGGATCTCACCAGGAAGGGAAAGTAGTGCTGTCGTTTGTCATAGAGTTATTTAAGTCTTAAACAGCCACGTCTCATTGCAGCTGAAGCAGCTTTTACAAGCTGTTTTGTTTTCTCTGTTATGTTGTACACTGAGCTGAGAGCAGAGCAGACATTAGCAGGAGGTGGGTGAACTGCAAGGACACTGTTCTCAAATCTGCCCACTGTTGCTAAGTCTTTCCAGTGTGTTTTCCTTTTCTTATCTCTACTGTGGCTGTGCTCCTTTTTTTCTCTCCTTCGCAGCCGTGCCGTGACTCACCGTTAGCCTCCATGTTTAGCCTTAGCGGTGCATGTGTGTGTACTCAGTCTGTGTCTCTGTCCCTCCCTCCCTCCCTCTCTCTTTTCCCTCTGTCTCTCTTCTGTGTGTCCGTCTGTCTGTCCTCTGTGCTAGAGGAGACTAGTCCAGTCAGTGACTCAGAGGCCTCCCTCTCGAGGCCCTTGTGGCCCTGCAGTGGCCAGGGACCAGTGCCTCTGTCTCTTATTTTGCTGGTATCGAGTTCACAGCCTCTCCTTTAGTGATTCCTGCAGGAGCCTAGAGGTAAAGGATCCAGGGAGAGAGGAGAGGCCTCCCCATCGCGTTGTAGAATTACTGTCCTTACGTACTAGCACCTTTATATCTTCTTTTGAGGTCGTTGGTGAAAAGGTGTAATGCTTTTGTGTAAAACTTTTCATCTGTAAAGACCTACAAATGAACTAAGAGAAATTAGTGGTAGCCTACAATGGTGGTCCTGTATGAGTCAGTTGGTAGAGCGTGGCGTTTGCAATGCCAGGTATTGTGGGTTCGGGGCCACCCACAAGTAAAGATGTATGCACGCGTGACTGTAAGTCGCTTCGCATAAAAGCATCTGCTAAATGGCATATTATATATACACACACTGAACAAAAATATAAACGCAACATTCAACAATTTTACTCAGTTACAATTCTAATCTATGGATTTCACATGACTAAGCAGGGGAGCAGCCATGGCTGGGCCTAGGATGGCATAAACCCGCCCACTGGGGAGCCAGGCCCAGCCAATCAGAATGACTTTTTCCCCCACAAAAGGGCTTTATTACAGACAGAAATATTCTTCAGCTACAAGGTGCACCTGTGTAATGATCATGCTGTTTAATCAGCTTCTTGATATGCCACACCTGTCAGTCAGGTGGATGGGATTATCTTGGCAAAGAAGAAATGCTCACTAACAGGGATGTAAACAAATTTGCTCACAAAATTTGAGAGAAATTAGCTTTTTGTGTGTATGGGAAATTTCTGGGATCTTTTATTTCGGCTCATGAAGCATGGGACCAACACTTCACATGTTTGTTTAAATTTTTGTTCAGTATAAATGGTTCAGTTTACAGTAAATGCTTTTTATCACCACTAGATGGCAGTTGTTCACTGTGACCTCACTGTTATTTCAGTGACTTTAAACTGTGGCTGGAGGCTGTCTGTTTATAGCTGTACTTACCTCAGATAAACCAATGTTAGGAGTGAACAGAGGCCCCAGGCTTAATCACAGTGGGTTTATTTACAGAGCTGACAGTGCAGCACATATGCATGAAGTATTCCTTATACATTAATATAAATGTTGGTTGGAATTGCCTCTACTTGTTTTTGTTTTTGTCATATGTCCTTTTTTTATATGATATATTTATATGATTTATATTTTACACAAATGAAGTTCACCGATTTGTAAATCGTTGTTCTACTGTAGAATCAGCTGTCAGGAAACCTGCTGAGGAAGTTCAAGAACAGCAACGGTTGGCAGAAACTCTGGGTGGTTTTCACCAACTTCAGCCTCTTCTTCTACAAAACCCACCAGGTGAGCACAATCTCAGGTCTCCTCGTGGCCATAATAATTATAATAATAATAATAATAATAATAATAATAATAATTGGTCATTTAGCAGACGCTCTTATCCAGAGCGACTTACAGGAGCAATTAGGGTTAAGTGCCTTGCTCAAGGGCACATCGACAGATTTTTCACCTAGTCGGCTCGGGGATTAGAACCAGCGACCTTTCGGTTACTGGCACAACGCTCTTAACCACTAAGCTACCTGCCGCCCATACCTGCCGCCCAAGCTACCTGCCGCCATGTTTGTCTATCTGTCTAGACCAGGGGTCTGCGTTGAATGACATCTAGGATCAGGTCCCCCCTGTCCATGTAATCTTATTCGTTATGATCTAAATGAAGGTTAAACTGATCCTAGATCAGAACTCCTACTCTGAGACGCTTGATACAGAACCAGGACCAGAACTACAGGAATGGAGACCCCCCCCCCCCCCCCCCTCCTTCCATGTAGTCTGTGAAGGCCAGAAGTACAGCCGTGTGTGCTGGGGCAGACCCCCTCCCTTCCTCCTGCTCATGATCCATGATCTTCAGCAAGTAGTGTTTATCTCTCTGTGGAATTTCAGATCCGTGTTCCATGTAAGGGAGTTATGCACATTCCCATGCCAGATGATCTGCTCTCGCTTTAGGCACAACTCCCCCGAATCCATTAGAATCACCACCTGAACGAACCGGTGTTGTTTTGTCACATGTTCTATGACCTGTAGCCACTGGGCATTTTGCCTGATTTTTTTAAATACTGTACATCATCAAAGTACAAAAGTGATATCAAGTGTATTCGTAGTGAAAGTGAGTAGCTCCATGAAATTCAGAATGCTTGACTGTTTGGTTCTTTCCCATCCGTCCAGGATGACTATCCTCTGGCCAGTCTCCCCCTGTTGGGCTACTCTGTCACCATCCCCACTGAGTCTGAAAACATCCACAAAGACTACGTCTTCAAACTGCATTTCAAATCCCACGTCTACTACTTCCGATCTGAGAGCGTGTACAACTTTGAGAGGTACAGTACACTTCTGTATATTTGGTATTGTGTACAGTGGATAGTATATTTGTCTACTGGATGTAAAAGCCTCTTTCTCTTCGTACAGGTGGATGGAGGTCATTCGCAGTGCCACGGTCTCTGCCAGCCGCACCTGCATTCTGAGCCGGAAAGAGTCCCATCCGTACTGATCCAAAGAGAAGGGGGTTCTCTCCCTGTCTCCGTGCCTCTTCTCCTCACCACAACCTCCCATAGGTCTGGCCACATCCGTCCTCTCTTCACACTACGACGCCCTCAAGCAGCAAGCTGGCGCCACACACTCTCTTCACTTCTCTGGAATCTGTTGATTTCCTTTTCTCCGCATATTTAGGACATACAGTGGGGAGAACAAGTATTTGATACACTGCCGATTTTGCAGGTTTTCCTACTTACAAAGCATGTAGAGGTCTGTAATTTTTATCATAGGTACACTTCAACTGTGAGAGACGGAATCTAAAACAAAAATCCAGAAAATCACATTGTATGATTTTTAAGTAATTCATTTGCATTTTGTTGCATGACATAAGTATTTGATCACCTACCAACCAGTAAGAATTCCGGCTCTCACAGACCTGTTAGTTTTTCTTTAAGAAGCCCTCCTGTTCTCCACTCATTACCTGTATTAACTGCACCTGTTTGAACTCGTTACCTGTATAAAAGACACCTGTCCACACACTCAATCAAACAGACTCCAACCTCTCCACAATGGCCAAGACCAGAGAGCTGTGTAAGGACATCAGGGTTAAAATTGTAGACCTGCACAAGGCTGGGATGGGCTACTGGATAATAGGCAAGCAGCTTGGTGAGAAGGCAACAACTGTTGGCGCAATTATTAGAAAATGGAAGATGTTCAAGATGACGGTCAATCATCCTCGGTCTAGGGCTCCATGCAAGATCTCACCTCGTGGGGCATCAATGATCATGAGGAAGGTGAGGGATCAGCCCAGAACTACACGGCAGGACCTGGTCAATGACCTGAAGAGAGCTGGGACCACAGTCTCAAAGAAAACCATTAGTAACACACTACGCCGTCATGGATTTAAATCCTGCAGCGCACGCAAGGTCCCCCTGCTCAAGCCAGCGCATGTCCAGGCCCATCTGAAGTTTGCCAATGACCATCTGGATGATCCAGAGGAGGAATGGGAGAAGGTCATGTGGTCTGATGAGACAAAAATAGAGCTTTTTGGTGTAAACTCCACTCGCCGTGTTTGGAGGAAGAAGAAGGATGAGTACAACCCCAAGAACACCATCCCAACCGTGAAGCATGGAGGTGGAAACATCATTCTTTGGGGATGCTTTTCTGCAAAGGGGACAGGACGACTGCACCGTATTGAGGGGAGGATGGATGGGGCCATGTATCGCGAGATCTTGGCTAACAACCTCCTTCCCTCAGTAAGAGTATTGAAGATGGGTCGTGGCTGGGTCTTCCAGCATGACAACGACCCGAAACACACAGCCAGGGCAACTAAGGAGTGGCTCCGTAAGAAGCATCTCAAGGTCCTGGAGTGGCCTAGCCAGTCTCCAGACCTGAACCCAATAGAAAATCTTTGGAGGGAGCTGAAAGTCCGTATTGCCCAGCGACAGCCCCGAAACCTGAAGGATCTGGAGAAGGTCTGTATGGAGGAGTGGGCCAAAATCCCTGCTGCAGTGTGTGCAAACCTGGTCAAGACCTACAGGAAACGTATGATCTCTGTAATTGCAAACAAAGGTTTCTGTACCAAATATTAAGTTCTGCTTTTCTGATGTATCAAATACTTATGTCATGCAATAAGATGCAAATTAATTACTTAAAAATCATACAATGTGATTTTCTGGATTTTTGTTTTAGATTCCGTCTCTCACAGTTGAAGTGTACCTATGATAAAAATTACAGACCTCTACATGCTTTGTAAGTAGGAAAACCTGCAAAATCGGCAGTGTATCAAATACTTGTTCTCCCCACTGTATGTACATTAAGGCAGTGTCCATGCACAATCTTGGTGCTTATTGATGCTTTAACGGTGACATGTCCGCTGGTTTAGACTGCATCAGAGACTGCATTTTCAGCAGTTTTTACTCTGCTCTGAACCTCTTTTTGTAGGACGTCATTTTATACTATTTTCTAATGGACCACATCCTATACTTCTGGTTTCACATTCTGTCATTGGATTGTTTTATGGTGGAAACTGATTCTGCCTTTTTTTTTTTTTTAAACCTGTTTTTCATTTAGGAAATGAATCTGCATCCTCAACGTCTTTTGTCTCCTTGTTCATTTTATGGGGAAAAACTAAACAAAAAGCTGCTTTGAAATCCAACAGCTTGAGTGCCAAACTGGTCTACTATTGTCCTAGATTTTATAATGCATTATTACATCGGTGGTGAGGAGACTTGAAATGTGTTGTTAAACAGGCCACTTTAAATTACTTTTCATATATATATATATATATATATATATATAAGATGTCTCTGGAGAATATGAGAAACCTTGTGAAAACATGGATGGTCAATAAGATATCAAAATATTTAGTTGTACAATTGACATAACTCTAGAACTACTTATAAAGCTATCAGGGTAGTTCCCATCTCCACTAACGCCATTATTTGCCAAGTAAAGTGAATATTCCTGTTACATGAGGATCTTTGTTGTATGGATGCCTCTGAGGTTTTTCTGAAGAATATTATGTTCCACCCTTTAATAGTGTGAGACATTATCATAATCTGTGTATTATGAAGGAAACCGTAAGCTTTAAAGAATATGCCTAAAACCAAAATATAAACTTTCAGTTCCAAGCAGCATTGCCCTTGTTGGACTAGGCCGCCCGTATGTAAGAGACCTCTACGAATCTAAATGAAATGGATTTGACAGATGATAGGGTTTATGAAGTGTAGCATTCGAGAGGGTATTGCGGGTATTCTGCCAGACAACAGAGCTCTTTCGAAATGAAAGCAATAAAACATTTATTTGAACATTGTATTGTGGGTTTTATTTGCATGGTCCACAATAGTTAACATTCAATGTTTTTGACCACTTCAACTTCAATGCGCTGTAGAAGATGATTTACGTTGTATTTATTGTATGTCCCACAGATGGCATCATTGATCAACAACATAAGGCCTGTGCCATTGTGCTAGTCACATTGGCTACTGGGCCGAAGTTATTGCACTCATGATTTTCATCTGATGAAAGGAGAAATCGACATAGGCCTCCTAAAAACAAACTTGGTCATTCCCATTAGGTCTTAAATATCAAATTTGAAATGTTGTGTACTTAACTGCATTTGAACTCACGTTTAACGCTTATATTACATTCATTGAACCATTAGTACCGCTATGGAACAGAAAGACGGTGCATGGTATCTTCTTTCCACGTAAATTTTTTTTCCCATATCTATAATTGTAAAACGAATTACAGTGGCATACATTCATAGCCTGCTCATATAGAAAGTGGATTGGGCAGGCCTTTATAAATTAAAGTTGGGGAGGAGTATGAACCGGGGCCGTTGCTGTTTCCAGAACGGAGCACGCAGATTACTTCATGGATGACCGTTCTCCGAGCAGCAGGATATTATGCTGGCAGCACAATTGCAGATTATTCTTTTTAAATAAGAGTCCCCCTGCAAAGACATGCTACATTTGGAGTATATCGATTTTTGTTAGCACTCTAGTGCAGTACAACTGTTTTTCACAAGCAACCACCTTTGAAAAAAGAAATTGATAATTTGATGTATTTAATTTAATATTGTATTATTTATGCCAGCATTTCTTTTGAAAGTTTACACAAATATTGGTATGTTGAAAGGTATTGTGTAGGTTATATTTAAAGAAATGCACTTTCAATAAAATACAAAAACATATATATATGTTATTGGAATTACTCAACAGAATCAGCTAAACTTAAATGGGCCTCTTGCGCTGGGCAACAGGTTTAATACAGAGTACTGGAAACTCCTTACTCCACCCACTCCATTCACTGCAATGTAATACGCGGTATATGGAATACTTGTTGGGTTGTAGAGGACATTTTTTTTTACTACCTGTCTCATATAAACTGGGCGGGGAAATACACGGTCTGGGTTTCTACTGACCAAATATGTGTAGTTCTTGAGGGGGATTGTGTTGTACATATCCAGCAGCACTTTGTTCTCCACCCCCTCCCTCTATAGCCCCCAATGCAATACACTGTTACAGACTGTACATGGGATACAGATTGGCTCGTAGAGATAACTTTTCTACCTGTCTCAGCTTAAAGTGGTGTGGGAAATACTCAGCAGGGTTTCTATTGTTAGTTTTGGAGGGGTACTGCGTCAGTAAACACAGTCCAGTTCAAAGTAAATGGCACAGATCCATATATGGCAATGGTCTATTTGCATATAGGCCTAAATGCAGCTCTGATTGGTTATGCCGCACTCTGGTGGTCTGTGTAGAGTTTGGGCTGAGTCTTGCACAATAGAATCCTACTCCGATGCGTTCTGCCTACAACAAAATCTCTTGCATAGTTTGTTTTGTTTCTGTAGGAAATGCTACCCAGCAATTGGAAGGGAGGTTTGAAGGAGCACAAGTTAAAACAACCGTTATTTTCCAATCAATCCCCTAGTAAAGTATAAAACTGGTGAAAAGTGTATTTCATCCTCATATTGTGCTTTAGGACTTTAAATAAGACAAAGGTCAAGTAACAATCACTTGTATTTTCTGACAATTTGGAGTGATGGGCTATGATCCATGAATCAGTCCAAGACCCAAGTCCAAGAAGCCAACCTTTGGATTAATTGAGACCAATGTTCCCTCTAAACAGTGAGCAGTAGCCCAGAGACTGTTGCGCAGTGCAGAAGAAATATCAGCCCAGGAGAGAAGCAGGAGATTGAACTTCACTCAACTTTCGAAAGATTTCCCTGTTAGTTTTTATTTTTATTTATTTCACCTTTATTTAACCAGGTAAGCCGGTTGAGAACAAGTTCTCATTTACAACTGCGACCTGGCCAAGATAAAGCAAAGCAGTGCGATAAAAACAACAACACAGAGTTACATATGGGTTAAACAAAACATAAAGTCAAAAATACAACAGAAAATATATATACAGTGTGTGCGAATGTAGTAAGTTATGGAGGTAAGGCAATAAATAGGCCATAGTGCAAAATAGTTACAATTTCGTATTAACACTGGAATGACAGATGTGTAAAAGATGATGTGCAAATAGAGATACTGGGGTACAAATTAGCAAAATAAATAACAATATGGGGATGAGGTAGTTGGGTGGGCTAATTTCAGATGGGCTGTGTACAGGTGCAGTGATCGGTAAGCTGCTCTGACAACTGACGCTTAAAGTTAGTGAGGGAGATAAGAGTCTCCAGCTTCAGAGATTTTTGCAGTTCGTTCCAGTCATTGGCAGCAGAGAACTGGAAGGAATGGCGGCCAAAGGAGGTGTTGGCTTTGGGGATGACCAGTGAGATATACCTGCTGGAGCGCAGACTACAGGTGGGTGTTGCTATGGTGACCAGTGAGCTAAGATAAGACGGGGATTTGCCTAGCAGTGATTTATAGATGACCTGGAGCCAGTGGGTTTGGCGACGAATATGTAGTGAGGGCCAGCCAACAAGAGCGTACAGGTCACAATGGTGGGTAGTATATGGGGCTTTAGTGACAAAACGGATGGCATTGTGATAGACTACATCCAATTTCCTGAGTAGAGTGTTGGAGGCTATTTTGTAAATTACATTGCCGAAGTCAAGGATCGGTAGGATAGTACGTTTTACGAGGGCATGTTTGGCAGCATGGGTGAAGGAGGCTTTGTTGCGAAATAGGAAGCCGATTCTAGATCTAACTTTTGATTGGAGATGCTTAATGTGAGTCTGGAAGGAGCGTTTACAGTCTAACCAGACACCTAGGTATTTGTAGTTGTCCACATACTCTAGGTCAGACCTGCCGAGAGTAGTGATTCTAGTCAGGTGGGCGGGTGCAAGCAGCGTTCGGTTGAAGAGCATGCATTTAGTTTTACTAGTGTTTAAGAGCAGTTGGAGGCTACTGACGGAGTGTTGTATGGCATGGAAGCTCGTTTGGAGGTTTGTTAACACAGTGTTCAATGAAGGGCCAGATGTATACAAAATGGTGTCGTCTGTGTAGAGGTGGATCTGAGAGTCACCAGCAGCAAGAGCGACATCATTGATATACACAGAGAATAGAGTCGGCCCAAGAATTGAACCCTGTGGCACCCCCATAGAGACTGCCATAGGTCCAGACAACAGGCCCTCCGATTTGACACATTGAACTCTATCTGAGAAGTAGTTGGTGAACCAGGCGAGGCAGTCATTAGAGAAACCAAGGCTATTTAGTCTGCCAATAAGAATGCGGTGGTTGACAGAGTAAAAAGCCTTGGCCAGGTCGATGAAGACGGCTGCGCAGTACTGTCTTTTATCGATCATGGTTATAATATTGTTTAGGACCTTGAGCGTGGCTGAGGTGCACCCATGACCAGCTCGGAAACCAGATTGCATAGCGGAGAAGGTACGGTGGGATTCGAAATTGTCGGTGATCTGTTTGTTAACTTGGCTTTCAAATAATTTCGAAAGGCAGGGCAGGATGGATATAGGTCTGTAACAGTTTGGATCTAGAGTGTCACCCCCTTTGAAGAGAGGGATGACCGCGGCAGCTTTCCAATCTCTGGGGATCTCAGACGTTACGAAAGAGAGGTTGAACAGGCTAGTAATAGGGGTTGCAACAATTTTGGCTGCTAATTTTAGAAAGAAAGGGTCCAGATTGTCTAGCCCAGATGATTTGTAGGGGTCCAGATTTTTCAGCTCTTTCAGAACATCAGCTGTCTGAATTTGTGTGAAGGAGAAGCGGGGGGGGGCATGGGCAAGTTGCAGCGGAGGGTGCAGAGCTGGTGGCCGGGGTAGTGGTAGCCAGGTGGAAAGCATGGCCAGCCGTAGCAAAATGCTTTAATTCTCGATTATTGTAGATTTATCGGTGGTGACAGTGTTTCCTAGCCTCAGTGCAGAGGGCAGTTGGGAGGAGGTGCTCTTATTTTCCATGGACTTTACAGTGTCCCAAATCTTTTTGGAGTCAGTGCTACAGGATGCCAATTTCTGTTTGAAAAAGCTAGCCTTTGCTTTCCTAACTGATTGTGTATATTGGTTCCTGACTTCCCTGAAAAGTTGCATATCGCGGGGGCTGTTCGATGCTAATGTAGTACGCCACAGGATGTTTTTGTGCTGGTCAAGGGCAGTCAAGTCTGAGGAGAACCAGGGGCTATATCTGTTCTTAGTTCTGCATTTTTTGAATGGGGCATGCTTATTTAAGATTGAGAGGAAAGCACTTTTAAAGAACAACCAGGCATCCTCTACTGAAGGAATAAGGTCTATATCCATCCAGGATACCCGGGCCAGGTCAATTGGAAACGCCTGCTCGCTAAAGTGTTTTAGGGAGCGTTTGACAGTGATGAGGTGTGGTCGTTTGACCGCGGACCCATTACGAACGTAGATAATAAGGCAGTGATCGCTGAGATCCTGGTTGAAGACAGCGGAGGTGTATTTAGAGGGTAAATTTGTCAGGATGATATCTATGAGGGTGCCCATGTTTACAGATTTAAGGTTGTACCTGGTAGGTTCGTTGATAATTTGTGTGAGATTGAGGGCATCTAGTTTAGATTCTAGGTTGGCCGGGTTGTTAAGCATATCCCAGTTTAGGTCACCAAGCAGTACGAACTCTGAGGATAGATGGGGGGCAATCAGTTCACTTATGGTGTTCTGGGCACAACTGCGGGCTGAGGGGGGTCTGTAGCAAGCGGCAATAGTTAGAGACTTATTTCTGGAAAGGTGGATTTTTAGAAGTAGAAGCTCAAACTGGTTGGGCACAGACCTGGATAGTATGATAGAGCTATGCAGGCTATCTCTACAGTAGATTGCAACCCCACCCCCTTTGGCAGTTCTATCGAGACGGAAAATGTTGTAGTTGGGGATGGAAATGTCTGAATTTGTGGTGGCCTTCCTAAGCCAGGATTCAGACACTGCTAGAACATCAGGGTTGGCGGAGTGTGCTAACGCAGTGAATAACTCAAACTTAGGGAGGAGGCTTCGGATGTTAACGTGCAAGAAACCAAGCCCAAACTCTACACAGACCGGTGCAGCATAACCAATCAGAGCTGCAGTAGGCCTATATGCAAATAGACCATTGCCATATATGGATCTGTGCCATTTACTGTGAACTGGATTGCATTTACAGCTGTGGTCGTGAGTAGATGTGCTTGTTTTGAGAATCAAAGCAAGAGCTGCATGTAACCATGTGCACATTTTGTTCATATCCTTTGCTAGTTAGTGAGTTATTAGCCCAGTTATGGATCATTTGTAGTCAGCAATAGGGGAGTGATTGCTTCATACAAATGTGTACATTTGTAGACATCTTTGAAAAGCGAGTCAGGTTAAGATATTTTTTTTGTCTTAAAGGGGCAGTGTTGTATTTTGTTGACAGGCTTGAATAAACTAAGTAGCCATTAGGCAGAGGGTAGCATAATTTGACGGATTCTCTGTAATAATGGCATGGGAATAATAATGCATTTTATTTTGTAAAGTGGTTTCTTGCATCTGTAGTGTCTGAACAATTTATGACTTTGCTGACGGTTGCAAATGGTGTCTTAGAGGATGTTGACTCAGCTTGAGGAAGCATCTGGAGAGCATTTCTATAGGGGCACCCTAAAACAGAGGAAGTCTGTTAGGTGGAGTCCTGGGATTGGTCTGTAGGGGAAAACACCCATATCAGGTTACATAGGATATATATACTATGGTTTGGGACAAAGAAGGGGAGAATAACATATTAGAGATTGGGGCTGGTTATTCTCCAGATGTCTGCAGATGTCTGTAAATTGACGCTGAAATCTTTTGATATAATAAACCTTTATAATCAAAGTACAGTGTCAGCGGATTCCTTGTTCTCACAGCATCTCAGCATCGTTTTCTCGACACTACACATCAAACAACACAACAATATTTTCAGTCACCTCCTTGTCTGAAGGACAAGTGGCTAAAAAAGGTCAACTTTAAGCCCTGCATGCTTTTTTCAAGAGTCTCATGAAATGTAGGTCTACATTGAACACCACACATTGGCTGCTACTGTAGGCTGAACGATTGAACAGCTATTTCCATGTTAAAATGTTCTGGGATGCATTTTCTCCATTGTTTTTGATGGTAGGCCACTCTGGTAGGCCGACATTATGATCAAATAGCCACAGTAGCCTACTTTGCCACGGTTAAAACTGTAACTTAAAGCGGGTACAGCCTCAGTGATCACAGTAAACGTGCGCCGGAAGTTGTGTAATGTGGACAGGAAGAGTAAGAGTCCTTAAACCGGCATTCTTGTTTTGGTTTTCATGAATGTGCATGTTTGATGTTGTGTCTGGCCGTGTCTCTAACTGTATCACTGTGCATTTTCTTGTACGTAAAGCAAATATCTCTGACAATAAAGAAATATCTAATCTAAAACGACCTCAAAAATGTTTAATTTGTCAGGCCAAGCGATTGACCTTATAGGTCGTTATAACAGGTATGCAAATCCATCATTGTTTACATTGTGTCTTTGAAGCAGTTGGCTTCTCGACTGATCAACTGCTAATAATCGGTGTTTGCCCGTTAGGGCAAGGCAAGAGTGCATGAATGTCTAGTATGGAAAGGAATTTTATTTCACACTGCACACAAACAGGGTAAGCATAAAAAAGTCTTAGTGTTTTGTCTTTCCAGCTGATATTGTTTTAGAATGAATATAACATGTCAGACTAAATGCATACAGTATGTCTACAACACAGTCCCCCTCCAAAACTACACGTAGTTTAACTGAGACAGGTAGAAAAGTTATCTCTACAGCCCAATATTCTCAACATACCAGTGTGAACATTGTATTTTTTTCATTATTAGGCTTAAAAAAATTTTTTAAACCATATGTTTTATTTGTTTTTATACCTTACTTATTGCCCTTTATTGTTGGTAAAATAAAAGTAGCCATTGATTCAAATTCTTTATCCTTTGAATTAGTTATCCACATTGCAATGTTTTGAAATGCGGGCTTTTATTTTGAAGGTTTCTTCATTACCATTTAAACGTGACGTCATTTGTGCTGCTGGCAGAATACTAGTGATTACTTCTGGTTAACGTCGCATGAGCCTATACCGTCACCGACCATAGGTAGACGGAGGGGCAGCGGTAATGAGACGGTGACAGCTCAGAAGAATGGTTTATTATGACAACAATAACTCAGCGGGGGAATGTAACAGCTGCGGGATAATACAATACAACTTTCATTTGTAATTGGTGCAAATTATGAGATCAAAAAGGCATACTCAACCACCACAACATGATCCAGTTTCAAACTCAATGTGCGCACTAGTGGGGACGGAGAATCGGATAAACCAGTTTATGAATTAAAAGTTTTCACTTTAATTTGAAGTTTAATCCATTCTTAAAATAAATTGATGAAAGGCAGAACTCGATAATGTCTATTCCAGTACATCCGGAGACCAGGAAATTTACAAGGGGACTAAGTAAACCTGGCACTGCGGCTGAACTAAGGCAAAGTGTCTCTGAGGTTGTCAGGACCTCCGTGTTTATTGTAAGTACACCATTTCTATACCCTCTTCATCTACGTAATCTTTCGCTTTCTATCAGACATGTCTGTCCGCTATCGTGCCTTGTGTGTTGTTACTTTCTAGCCCGTCGAGGTGTCACCCAACCTCTCCATGTGTCGCTAGATTTCTGACTGGAGGTCAGCCGGTGGAGCGCTATGCTACTCTTACTGTGTCTCAATAAGATCTGAATTTCATTTTGTATAAATACTTGAAAGCATGAAATTATGCATTCCATGTTGGGGGTTTACCTATTATTTGACTTTACCTTTTTATTTGTTTAAATTACTTTTTTGGGGGCATAGTGTGTTTTGCCATCTTCATTGAGTTTTATTCCATTCTAGTCAAACCATTTTTTGCCCTCTGATCCTCCAGAAAGGTCAATCCCATCCTTCTTTCATTGATTCAATATGTAAATGAGATAGATACACACGGCAGCAATGGTAGGCCTATAGGCTACGTGGATTATTATGGATATTTAAAAAGTCTAAACCTTTGGGGGGGGGGGGGGGGGGTTCTACTAAGCTAACATATGGAATTGTTTTAAGATGGTCATACAATGGATCATTTAGCATTTTAATTTAGAATTTTAGGAACCATGAATGTATAAAAAAACAATTATTTGATAGAATGTTGCATTTGGCCTACTATAGCCTATAGAAACGCCTTTAGTAACACATTCATGAATGGCAAAACAGACGGTCAAACAATTAATAATTAGCTCCTGAGTGGCGCAGTGGTCTAAGGCACTGCATCGCAGTGCTAACTGTGCCACTAGATCCTGGTTCGAATCCAGGCTCTGTCGCAGCCGGCCGTGACCAGGAGACTCATGGGCGGCGCACAATTGGCCCAGCGTCGTCCAGGGTAGGGGAGGGAATGGCCGGAAGGGATGTAGCTCAGTTGATAGAGCATGGTGTTTGCAACGCCAGGGTTGTGGGTTTGATTCCCACGGGGGGCCAGTATACAAAAAAAAAAAAAAAAAAAAAAAAAAATATATATATATATATATATATATATATATTACATGTATTCACTAACTGTAAGTCGCTCTGGATAAGAGCGTCTGCTAAATGACTAAAATGTAAATGTAAATGTAATCATAAGGAATAAGGTTTTTAAGTGTCGTTCCTATATCTAGGAGATACAGTGCATTTGGAAAGTATTCAGACCCCTTCCCTTTTTCCACATTTTGTTACGTTACAGCATTATTCAAAAATGGATTAAATAAAAAATAAATCTCATACATCTACACAAAATACCCCATAATGACAAAGCAGAAACAGGTTTTTAGAAATGTTTGCAAATGTATTAAAAATAAAAACATAAAACCTTATTTACATAAGTATTCAGACCCTTTTCTATGAGACTCAAAATTTAGCTCAGGTGCATCCTGTTTCCAAATCTTGTTTGGAGTTGACCTGTGGTAAATTAAATTGATTGGACATGATTTGGAAAGGCACACTCCCGTCTATATAAGGTCCCACAGTTGACAGGCCTCCCACCAGGTGGTAAGGATAGGCAACAACACATCTGCCATGCTGATCCTCAACACTGGGGCCCCTCAGGGGTGCGTGCTTAGTCCCCTACTGTACTCCCTGTTCACCCACGACTGCGTGGCCAAGCACGACTCAAACACCATCATTAAGTTTGCCGACGACACAACAATGGTAGGCCTGATCACCGACAATGATGAGACAGCCTATAGGGAGGAGGTCAGAGACCTGGCAGTGTGGTGCCAGGACAACAACCTCTCGCTCAATGTGATCAAGACAGAGGAGATGATTGTGGACTACAGGAAAAGGAGGGCCGATCACACCCCCATTCTCATATACGGGGCTGTAGTGGAGCAGGTTGAGAGCTTCAAGTTCCTTGGTGTCCACATCACCAACAAACTATCATGGTCCAAACACACCAAGACAGTTGTGAAGAGGGCACGACAATGCCAGTAGATGACTGGGGCCAAGCTTCCTGCCATCCAGGACCTCTACACCAGGCGGTGTCAGGGGAAGGCCCTAAAGACTCCAGCCACCCTAGTCATAGACTGTTCTCTCTGCTACCGCACGGCAAGCGGTACCGGAGCGCCAAGTCTAGGTCCAAAAGACTTCTCAACAGCTTCTACCCCCAAGCCATACGACTGCTGAACAGCTAATCAAATGGCTACCCTGACTATTTGCCAAATACAGGTTTGCCAAGCTACCCGGACTTCCCAAATACAGGTATGCCAAGCTTGCATTCCCAAGATGACTCGATGCTGTAATCACTGCCAAAGTTGCTTCAACAAAATACTGAATCGGCAGCGATTACAGCCTCAAGTCTTCTAGGGTATGACGCTACAAGCTTGGCACACCTGTATTTGGGGAGTTCCTCCCATTCTTCTCTGCAGATCCTCTCAAGCTCTGTCAGGTTGGATGGGCAGCGTTGCTGCACAGCTATTTTCAAGTCTCTCCAGAGATGTTCGATCAGGTTCTGGCTGGGCCACTCAAGGACATTCAGAGACTTGTCCCGAAGCCAATCCTGCGTTGTCTTGGCTGTGTGCTTAGGGTCGTTGTCCTGTTGGAAGATGAACCTTTGCCCCAGTCTGAGGTCCTGAGTGCTCTGGAGCAGGTTTTCATCAAGGATCTCTCTGTACTTTGCTCTCTTCGTCTTTCTCTCGATCCTGACTAGTCTCCCAGTCCCTGCCACTGAAAACATCCCCACAGCATGATGCTGCCCCCACCTTGCTTCACCGTAGGGATGCTGCCAGATTTCCTCCAGACGTGACGCTTTGCATTCAGGCCAAAGAGTTCAATCTTGGTTTCATCAGACCAGAGAATCTTGTTTCTTATGGTCTGAAAGTCCTTAAGGTGCCTTTTGGCAAACTCCAAGCGGGCTGTCATGTGCCTTTTACTGAGGAGTGACTTCCGTCTGGCCACTCTACCATAAAGGCCTGATTGGTGGAGTGCTGCAGAGATGGTTGTCCTTCTGGAAGGTTTTCCCATCTCCACAGAGGAACTTTGAAGCTCTGTCAGAGTGACCATCAGGTTCTTGGTCACCTCCCTGACCAAGGTCCTTATCCCCCGATTGCTCAGTTTGACATAGGTGGATAGATGCGGAAGGCTGATGTAGGCGGATAGATGCGGAGCCAACATAGGTGGATAGATGCGGAGCCAACATAGGTGGATAGATGCGGAGCCAACATAGGTGGATAGATGCGGAGCCAACATAGGTGGATAGATGCGGAGCCAACATAGGTGGATAGATGCGGAGCCAACATAGGTGGATAGATGCGGAAGGCTGACGTAGGCGGATAGATGCGGAGCCAACCTAGGTGGATAGATGCGGAGCCAACCTAGGTGGATAGATGCGGAGCCAACCTAGGTGGATAGATGCGGAGCCAACATAGGTGGATAGATGCGGAGCCAACATAGGTGGATAGATGCGGAGCCAACATAGGTGGATAGATGCGGAGCCAACATAGGTGGATAGATGCGGAGCCAACATAGGTGGATAGATGCGGAGCCAACATAGGTGGATAGATGCGGAGCCAACATAGGTGGATAGATACGGAGCCAACATAGGTGGATAGATGCGGAAGGCCGACGTAGGCGGATAGATGCGGAAGGCCGACATACAGTTGAAGTCGGAAGTTTACATACACCTTAGCCAAATACATTTAAACTCAGTTTTTCACAATTCCTGACATTTAATCCTAGTAAAAATTCCCTGTTTTAGGTCAGTTAGGATCACCACTTTATTTTAAAAATGTGAAATGTCAGAATAATAGTAGAGAGAATGATTTATTTCAGCTTTTATTTATTTCATCACATTCCCAGTGGGTCAAAAGTTTACATGCACTCAATTAGTATTTGGTAGCATAGCCTTTAAATTGTTTAACTTGGGTCAAACGTTTTGGGTAGCCTTCCACAAGCTTCCCACAATAAGTTGGGTGAATTTGAGTTTGGCCCATTCCTCCTGACAGAGCTGGTGTACCTGAGTCAGGTTTGTTGGCCTCCTTGCTCACACATGCTTTTTCAGTTCTGCCCATACATTTTCTATAGAATTGAGTTCAGGGCTTTGTAATGGCCACTCCAATACCTTGACTTTGTTGTCCTTAAGCCATTTTGCCACAACTTTGGAAGTATGCTTGGGGTTATTGTCCATTTGGAAGACCCATTTGCGACCAAGCTTTAACTTCCTGACTGATGTCATGAGATGTTGCTTCAATATATCCACATCATTTTCCTTCCTCATGATGCCATCTATTTTGTGAAGTGCACCAGTCCCTCCTGCAGCAAAGCACCCCCACAGCATGATGGTGCCACCCCCGTGCTTCTTCCTTGCTGAGCGGCCTTTCAGGTTATGTCAATATAGGACTCGGTTTACTGTGGATATAGATACTTTTGTACCTGTTTCCTCCAGCATCTTCACAAGGTCCTTTGCTGTTGTTCTGGGATTGATTTGCACTTTTCGCACCAAAGTATGTTCATCTCGAGGAGACAGAACGCGTCTCCTTCCTGAGCGGTATGACGGCTGCGTGGTCCCATGGTGTTTATACTTGCGTACGATTGTTTGTACAGATGAACGTGGTACCTTCAGGCGTTTGGAAATTGCTCCCAAGGATGAACCAGACTTGTGGAGGTAATCTGTCTGTAAACAATTGTTGGAAAAATTACTTGTCATGCACAAAGTAGATGTCCTAACCGACTTGCCAAAACTATAGTTTGTTAACAAGAAATTTGTGGAGTGGTTGAAAAACAAGTTTTAATGACTCCAACCTAAGTGTATGTAAACTTCCGACTTCAACTGTAGGTGGATGTGGTGGATTGAGATGCAGCCCAGGCAAAAAACAGCCCATGCAGATATCTCTAGCTTAAACTGACGGATTTTGATGGGATTTTTTGTATTATGTTACTTAGATTGACGCACGGGTGCATCAATAGACTCTTAAGGATGAATAATCCTGTACATCTGTTTTTAACTAGTCCCACAGCCTCAAGTTGTGAAAAACATAACGTCTCCCGAGTGGCGCAGTGGTCTAAGGCACTGCATCGCAGTGCTAGCTGTGCCACTAGAGATCCTGGTTCGTATCCAGGCTCTGTCGTAGCTGGCCGCGACCGGGAGACCCATGGGGCGGCACACAATTGGCCCAGCGTCGTCCAGGGTAGGGGAGGGAATGGCCGGCAGGGATGTAGCTCAGTTGGTAGAGCATGGCGTTTGCAACACCAGGGTTGTGGGTTCGATTCCCACGGGGGACCAGTATAAAAATAATGTAAAACAAAAAAAATTACATTGTATGCACTCACTAACTAAGTCGCTCTGGATAAGAGCGTCTGCTAAATGACTAAAATGTGTTAATGGTGCCATCTATGCTGATATGCATGGAGCGCATTGAAGGCCAAGCATGCATAGGCAACAGTACATCCTAATGGGGTAGGGTTAGCAAACACCTTTGCATGATACAAGGAAAAAGGTAATTTTAGTACCTAACTATAAGCCTTAATTTATATGTGTAATGTTTTTTCCTTTTCATTGCTTTTGGAAAATAACTGTTATGAGTCTCTGCCTCATCATAGGCTGTTTGTTATCAGGTGATCTATGTCCATAGAAAGGCTCACAGAGAGGCACCACATTGTTACAAGGGAAGTATTTGCCATACATTTTCATGGTTGGTCTCAGACAGTATTAGGTGGGATTTGTCTAATGATGAATTGGACTATCCAGCATAGAAGATTTGGGCAATGGGGCCTGTGATATCACAATATCAATTTTGCAAAGGCTCCGGGAGAAAGGAGTTGACACTTTTGTGTATGTATGTGTGTGTGTGTGTGTGTGTGTACTGTGTTTGTTGTGGTGTTCAGAGTCATTGTTCCAACTTTTCTGGAAGAAGTTGCTAAGAAACCGAACCGGACACCGTCCAGGCTCTCTGTCACCGTCCAGGCTCTCTGTCACCGTCCAGGCTCTCTGTCACCGTCCAGGCTCTCTGTCACCGTCCAGGCTCTCTGTCACCGTCCAGGCTCTCTGTCACCGTCCAGGCTCTCTGTCACCGTCCAGGCTCTCTGTCACCGTCCAGGCTCTCTGTCACCACACCTTCATATTATTTATTCATTCATGGACCCAAGACAGAGGATTCTGGAGGAGACGAGGGATATGCGTTTTTAGAAGGAAGCCATTGTGAATATGACCGAATAAGGACAACCTGGACACAGCTGCTGCATGAATATCATTTGACATCCTCCAGCTAGTGGCCATTCACTGACCAACATATGGTGACTGGTAGGAGTCATAAAGCTGGAAGCATAGCTCTGTTGTTCTGGTGAAGAGCTCGTGGGGACCCTCAGTGGAGTGGGACAGGAATGTGATTGTACACGAGACCACCGTCCACACACACATGCACGCACATGTGCATGCATGCACATACACACACTCACACACACACAGAGCTTGTAAGTAATTCCTCCATGAAACATGTTAATACCCTCGGAGGGAAAGAAGGATCTCTTTCAGCAACATAAAGGAGAGATTGTGACGGATCCCCCCCCATCCTGGATGATTGTATTTCAGTCTGCATTACAACACAAATGTATTGGATTCTTTCTGTCTGAAAGATTGTAATCCAAATACCCACTAAGAAGTCATAATGAGCTGAATAGATCCTCTCTGGTCGGTAGATATTGTATGGCTCAAACTAGAAAATCATGGATCGGATAAATGCAAATGTTGGATTTTGGAGGCAAACACTGTCCACTCTTCTACTGATTAGCCAGTTTATGATATTTCTGAGAGGACACACTGGGCAGAGCCCCTTTGTTTATTGTTGGAGTAGAGTGACGTGCCAGCGGACAGGGCCCATCACTGAGATGTCCCTCTGTTTCTCCATGCATGCTCAGAGCAGAGCCAGGTTTCTCTCTGTGAATACCATTAGAACCATAATGGCCGTCATCAGCTTTGAATGTGTTGCTGCTGATGGTGGTGGTGGTGATGGCATCAACTCAAAAGTCTGCCTTTGAAACGAAACAGGACATAGCACTCTCTCTCTCCCTTATTAGATTAAACAGAAATGCCTCGGCCACTTTAGAAAAGATTACTCTCAAATGAAGAGCTCTGTATTCTAGCTCTGCTTTCCTTGTTTGGGAAGGTGTGGAAGCTATCTGCTCAGATGTATTGGTCTGATGGTCTGATGGTCTGATGGTCTGATGGGCTAGAAAGCAGCTGGGGCCGGTTGTGTAATTGCAATCAATAGTCCATGTTGGATTTCAGCTAATGTTGATCAACTTAGATCCTCACTGGCCCTGCTGTTGGTGGGAACCTGGGGGAGGGATGTCAACGCACGCAGCCTCCAGGCCTGTCATGTGGTCCAGGCCTATGTGAAAGACAAAGTAAGACGTGTAATATCTGAATGGGCAAGGCCCGGGGAGCCTCACGGGGGGCCCTTTGTTTGTCACAGAGGGCGATGGAGAAATCAGATGCCACATAAAGTGTTGGGCGGGCGGAACAGCAGAGCATTTCCTGTCTCAATCAAACTGACCTACTGAGCATCAACTACCAGTCGTCAAGCACTCATACACTCAGTTTTTGTGTAATTGTCAATTTCCCTCCTTCACTCACAGTCTTTTGTAATCATCCATGACTGCTCACAGTAGTCTACAGACAGACAGCTCAACAACCCTCACAGCAGTCTACAGACAGACAGCTCAGCAACCCTCACAGCAGTCTACAGACAGACAGCTCAACAACCCTCACAGCAGTCTACAGACAGACAGCTCAGCAACCCTCACAGCAGTCTACAGACAGACAGCTCAACAACCCTCACAGCAGTCTACAGACAGACAGCTCAACAACCCTCACAGCAGTCTACAGACAGACAGCTCAACAACCCTCACAGCAGTCTACAGACAGACAGCTCAGCAACCCTCACAGCAGTCTACAGACAGACAGCTCAGCAAGAGTTGTAGGGTTCATGTGACCTTAGATACGTTAATTTCATAAGCAGCTCCAGCTGTGTTCATTGAAGATGAAGGGAACATAATGGTCATTTATACAGTAAGGTCAACAGTAAGGTCAACAGGACAGACCATGAGCTGTTCTACTCTATGTGGTTCCAGATTCATTACTACACTCCCATCATTCCTCGTGTTCTTTTTTTAGGCGATCAACAGCACCTGCTGAAGGTGCCTCTCTCTGTTCTCTCTATCTGTTCCCTTGTTCATTTTGGTCCAGATTAAAGAAATAAAGTATGCTACATCCCGGGCCTGACCTTTGACCCTGTACTGGATTATGTGAGAGGACTCTGGCGTATAGCCATTGCCTGACCTTTGACCCTGTACTGGATTATGTGAGAGGACTCTGGCGGATAGCCATTGCCTGACCTTTGACCCTGTACTGGATTATGTGAGAGGACTCTGGTGTATAGCCATTGCCTGACCTTTGACCCTGTACTGGATTATGTGAGAGGACTCTGGTGTATAGCCATTGCCTGACCTTTGACCCTGTACTGGATTATGTGAGAGGACTCTGGCGGATAGCCATTGTCTGGCCTTTGACCCTGTACTGGATTATGTGAGAGGACTCTGGCGGATAGCCATTGCCTGACCTTTGACCCTGTACTGGATTAGGTGAGAGGACTCTGGCGGATAGCCATTGCCTGACCTTTGACCCTGTACTGGATTAGGTGAGAGGTGTCTTGTGTAACATGGACTCACTCTTCAAAGTGTGCTCTCTCAAAACTACCAATGTTATCGTATAGGTTTGTCTTAAGTCTTTCTCTTACCTTTTCTAATTGTGATGAAGGGAAAATGAAAGGGTGCTTAATGTAGCCTAATGTTGTGTGGGATAGAGTGCCCGTAAGGTGGACTTTCTTTTGACTTGTTTTTATGGATGTGTGTATACATATGTAATTCACTTTTCCAGCCCTTTACAGTCATGAATCCAGTGTTGAGTTTGGCCCTGTGAACCTGGTGTATGGATACTGCTGTTCCCTGTCAGGAAGAGGAGAAATGGATGGACTGTGGAGAATGACTGTGACATGCTGTATGCTGTATGCCACCATCCTTGCCAGTCAGGAGATTAGTGGGTTGTCACTGTTGTCCAGCAGAGCAGGCCCTAAGCTTGGCCACACGCACTCTCTCGCATCTCTCTCTACCCCTCTCTCTCTTTGCTTTCTCCGCCTCTCTCTCTCTCTCTGGTCTCTCTCTCACGCTCTCTCTCTCTCTCTGGTCTCTCTTTTTGGTCTCTCTCTCGCTCTCGCTCTCTCTCTCTCTCTGGTCTCTTTCTCTGGTCTCTCACTCTCGCTCTCTCTCTGGTCTCTCTCTCTCTCTCTGGTCTCTCTCGCTCTCTCTCTCTCTCTCTCTCTGGTCTCTCTCTCTCTCTCTCTCTCTGGTCTCTCTCGCTCTCTCTCTCTCTGGTCTCTCTCTGGTCACTCTCTCTCTCTCTCTGGTCTCGCTCTCTCGCTCTCTCTCTGGTCTCTCGCTCTCTCTCTCTGGTCTCGCTCTCTCGCTCTCTCGCTCTCTCTGGTCTCTCTCTCTCTGGTCTCGCTCTCTCGCTTTCTCTCTCTCTGGTTTCTCTCTCTCTGGTCTCTCTCTCTCTGGTCTCTCTCTCTCTCTCTGGTCTCTCTCTCTTTCTCTGGTCTCTCGATCTCTCCCTGGTCTCTCTCTCTCTCTCTTTGGTCTCTCTCTCTCTCTGGTGTCTCTCTCTCGCTCTGGTCACACCACAGGGGACCAACCTAAATTCAAGGCTACCTGGACCTGAACCTCACAGGTGTCCAAGGGTCATATTAGCAAAACACAGATCAAACTGTAGGCCTACTTTTTAATGTTTCATAATTACTGGTAATTCTAGAGGAACTATGGAACTAATAGACAGTTGACCATTGTGTGTGATATGTGTCTTTCTGTGTAAAGGTAAGGGGTACTGTTAGAGTGAACTGAGGTCCAGTGATGTGTCTTTCTGTGTAAAGGTAAGGGGTACTGTTAGAGTGAACTGAGGTCCAGTGATATGTGTTTCTGTGTAAAGGTAAGGGGTACTGTTAGAGTGAACGGAGGTCCAGTGATATGTGTGTTTCTGTGTAAAGGTAAGGGGTACTGTTAGAGTGAACTGAGGTCCAGTGATGTGTCTTTCTGTGTAAAGGTAAGGGGTACTGTTAGAGTGAACGGAGGTCCAGTGATATGTGTTTCTGTGTAAAGGTAAGGGGTACTGTTAGAGTGAACTGAGGTCCAGTGATGTGTCTTTCTGTGTAAAGGTAAGGGGTACTGTTAGAGTGAACGGAGGTCCAGTGATATGTGTGTTTCTGTGTAAAGGTAAGGGGTACTGTTAGAGTGAACTGAGGTCCAGTGATGTGTCTTTCTGTGTAAAGGTAAGGGGTACTGTTAGAGTGAACGGAGGTCCAGTGATATGTGTGTTTCTGTGTAAAGGTAAGGGGTACTGTTAGAGTGAACTGAGGTCCAGTGATATGTGTTTCTGTGTAAAGGTAAGGGGTACTGTGACAGTGTGAACGGAGGTCCAGTGATATGTGTTTCTGTGTAAAGGTAAGGGGTACTGTTAGAGTGAACTGAGGTCCAGTGATATGTGTTTCTGTGTAAAGGTAAGGGGTACTGTTAGAGTGAACTGAGGTCCAGTGATATGTGTTTCTGTGTAAAGGTAAGGGGTACTGTGACAGTGTGAACGGAGGTCCAGTGATATGTGTTTCTGTGTAAAGGTAAGGGGTACTGTGACAGTGTGAACGGAGGTCCAGTGATATGTGTTTCTGTGTAAAGGTAAGGGGTACTGTTAGAGTGAACGGAGGTCCAGTGGGCAGAGATGGTGACACAGATGAGCTCTCAGCCTGCATGGGTCAATAATACATGTGACCATTAAGAGGCCCACTCTCTCCAGGGTGTTGTGGTTTGGCCAAGGCATAATGTATAGACACTGCTCTGACACTGAACAAGCCCTATCCGCCTTCCCCCAACAACACAGTCTGGCTTGCAGGCAGCACTCAACTTCCCTGATATCCTTGATAGATGCACTACTATCTTCCTCAGTGATGGGCTCTGGCCTGCTGTATGGCTCTGGCCTGCTGTATGGCTCTGGCCTGCTGTATGGCTCTGGCCTGCTGTATGGCTCTGGCCTGCTGTATGCCTCTGGCCTGCTGTATGGCTCTGGCCTGCTGTATGGCTCTGGCCTGCTGTATGGCTCTGGCCTGCTGTATGGCTCTGGCCTGCTGTATGGCTCTGGCCTGCTGTATGGCTCTGGCCTGCCTTATGGCTCTGGCCTGCTGTATTTATTAGAGAGAGCATTGTCCATCATTACATCTCCATGTAATGACTGTTGTCCATCATTACAGCTCCATGTAATGACTGTTGTCCATCATTACAGCTCCATGTAATGACTGTTGTCCATCATTACAGCTCCATGTAATGACTGTTGTCCATCAATACAGCTCCATGTAATGACTGTTGTCCATCATTACAGCTCCATGTAATGACTGTTGTCCATCAGTACAGCTCCATGTAATGACTGTTGTCCATCATTACAGCTCCATGTAATGACTGTTGTCCATCAATACAGCTCCATGTAATGACTGTTGTCCATCATTACAGCTCCATGTAATGACTGTTATCCATCATTACAGCTCCCTGATAATAATAAATAATAATATGCCATTTAGCAGACGCTTTTATCCAAAGCGACTTACAGTCATGCGTGCATACATTTTTTTTTTTTGTGTATGGGTGGTCCCGGGGATCGAACCCACTACCTTGGCGTTACAAGCGCCGTGCTCTACCAGCTGAGCTACGGAGCTCGGAGCTTAAGAATTTCACTCTGCAACCCTGTACATGGAACTATTAAACTCTTTAATCTATACTAATCATTACAGCTCTCTGAAATGTGACTGACTTGGAGAGGCCTAGAATGCTCTCTGACAGATGATCTGCTAGATGTGTGTTCTCTAGTTGAATGGTGTCTAGTCGGCATCTAACTAGGACACTATGAGAGAAGAGAAGAGAAGGGGAATCAGATGCTTTTGATGCCCCCAGTATAAAACTGGATCACTCTTTTCTGTCTGTATCTTGGCAGTTGTGGTTTTAATCCGAACCAGATCCACCACTCGAGGCCCTCATGGTCAGAGGAGAGATGCTTTGGAAGTCCTTAGTGGAGCACTGGATAATTCAGGCCATCATACCCAGGTGTGAGGGGGAATGGTTTTTCCATTTGTCTGAATGCAGTAGCAATGTGGCCAACTCAAATGATCTCATGGCCTAACAGAGACAGCTTTTGTCTCCAAAAAAAATGATTTGGAAAAGTGATTAACCATTGTGGATTCTTGCGCTGACACTTTGCCATAAATATTTGTGAGAGCTAACCAAAAGAGATTATTTGCACTCCCAGCGAGTGCACTGTTTCCAGCAGAGAATCACACCTGACACTCATAAGTAATCCAGACGTGCTGTTTCAGGTCGTTTCAGACTTGTGGCTCATTTAACCATTTCCTGAGGAAAGGAAACAAATGGAGCAGTACTGTCTCTTCAATGCTTCTCACTTCTTCTCTCCAACAGGTTCGATTCTCTGATGTGTGGTATTTTAGCCGTTGGGCACAATAGACCATTGTTTTCTCACTGGCTAAGCCTGGGATTTCATTTGTGTGCACTGATTTCATGGCTCTTATGTAATTGTGCCTGGTGACATAGAAATAACTCTCAGTTTGGACCAGAGGCGAGAGAACAGAGCAACTCTTTCCACTTGCCAGCTCTATGATCAAAAACACTCTAAACTTTGCAGCCCATTGAATACGCCCCTGACCCACTCTGCCCCAAAATCTATAGACCCTGTCCAAACAGGATGTGTTCATGACTTCCTGTCTCCCATCTCCTTGTGGAAGTAGAGAGGCCTGAGTTCCTATAGGTTTCATGTAGCTGTAACTGGACTGGGAGAGCAGAGCAGACAGACAGGCAGAGCCCAGAGTAGCCTAGTGCTGGGAAACCCGCCCCACTGTGACTGTTCTCCCCGATTGAGCCTGAATGTTTTGGAACACAGTGGAGGTTACCATAACAAAGTACCTGAGTTCTAAAGAGCCTGGGTAGATTGTGCTTTCCTGTTAACAAGTGCAGGGCAACTGCTCTGGGACCTGTTTCACCCTTACCGCCAGCCATAACACTTCAACTGCTCTGGGACCTGTTTCACCCTAACGCCAGCCATAACACTTCAACTGCTCTGGGACCTGTTTCACCCTAACGCCAGCCATAACACTTCAACTGCTCTGGGACCTGTTTCACCCTAACGCCAGCCATAACACTTCAACTGCTCTGGGACCTGTTTCACCCTTACCGCCAGCCATAACACTTCAACTGCTCTGGGACCTGTTTCACCCTTACCGCCAGCCATAACACTTCAACTGCTTTCACACAACTGTTTCCCCTGGCTTCTCCAATGTTGAAAGTATTCTCACGATAATATTTGAACTCTGAAATGTTGGTAAGGTTACCTAAACACTGACACTAGTGTATGAAAGAGTGAGGCAAGTGTTGGTCTAGTCGAGGCTTGTTGCCGAAGTGATGTTTATTTTCTTGGAGTCTGGAATGCTCTCTGCTGCTCTGACAGTTTGTTTGCATCTGGTGCTCTCTCATCCATCCAGTCAGGGATTTATTTGGGTGCTCTGGGCGGTTGGGTGGGCGTTGTGTCAGCCATGCCTCCTGCAAGGCTGTAAAGACTATGGTTTAAATACCACCTCCCTGCATGATCAAACACCCCCCCCCTTCATTCACTCAAGTACTTGTGAAGACTTGCTAAAGTGTTCAACATTTACAGTGTTTCCCCCTAGGATTTTTTTCAGCAGCGGTGGCGGAGTTGGGGGGGGTGAATGGGGTCTTTCTGCGAGGGGGTGGGGTCTTCCTGCGGGGGGGGTGGGGTGGAGGGGGGGGTGGTGGATGTCGTCATCCTGGGACACATATTATATAGTCTAAATATACATCTACATGATAAAAAAATTATAATAATACTTTTGCAGTGGCGTACACGATTTAGCAGCGGTCGTGCGCCAATGCTAAATGCATATAGGGGAAACACTGATTTATCTTGCTACCATACCATTACGTAATGCAATCGGTGGACTGACTGTTATCTCCAGCCTGTACCCTTTGGCTGAAGGAGGCTATTTCGGTTGATCAGGGCATAGTTGTGGCTGTGGGGGGGGTGGGGCCTCGTTTTCCTTCTCTGATGATGTTGCAAGTCCAGTTTGCCTTCCTGTGTAAACTGATAGAACAGTAGTGATCGTCCTCTGTTATCCAATGAGGCATTCCTGTCCTGTTGAGTGACTGATGGAGATGTAGTGGCTGGCCAGTGGGAGCCACGAGGCATTTGGTTGTGGTACGGTGTGCTCTCATCTCTTCAGCCCCTGGAGAGAATCCCCCTAACCTAGCGCTCTAAACCACATATTCATTCAGACGCCGGGAAGTACTGTTTCCACAGACGTTTTAGTTACCTCTGCCTTTTGGGTGTGACCATCGTATGTTGAGAAAGCGCTTTCTATTTCCTGAGACTCATTCTTAAGGAGAATACTGTGGCTTTTTCTAAAGGAGTGCTAGCTGGGCCCGGGGGGCTATGAGCCTCAGTGTCTCAGTCTCCATCAGCCCTAAGCAGCTTGGAGATATAGCAGCCATATTAATGAGCCCTCCCTTGGGAATTGCTAGGGACGTCACAATACGATATTATCACGACACTTTAGGTGCTGATACGATATGTATTACGGTTCTCACGATTCTATATCTGTTGCGATTCGATGTTCCAAACATATTGCTGACCATATGTCTGCTGTAGAGGGACAAGAGAGAGCCAGGAGAAAATGAGTTTTGATCAGTCATGGAAATAAAAGTGCTGAAAACGAATTGGCTCCCTGTTTAAAAAGAAGATGGAGAACAAGCTATGAAGGAACAATACTGGAGTTTTGGTGCAGGTAGAGCCAACTAGCGCAAAAATAATATCTCGCTATGTAACTGTATCGATTTCCCCTTAACTAATGTCCCTCCCAGCCCTTCTACAGGAAGTGAATCAGAGGAATATCAGGAAGCCTGCCTGTGTCTGTGCCTGGACACATACACATGGCTGATCCATTGGCTCGTGAGTAGCTAGCCATTTAGTAATAAGCAAGGAGATTAAATTAGTCAAGCCTAAAAGCTTTTTACGGGTCTGATTAGCGCTGTGCTCTCTGCACACGTACCCCCCCCCCCCCCCCTCCTCCTCCTCCTCCTCCCTCCTCCTCCTCCTCCTCCTCCTAGCCTGCAGATTAAACTCAGGTGTACTACGTCTGTGCAGGACCTAGCGAAGAGTGAAGACAGGTCTGTGTTTACTGCAGTGTGGGCAGTGTGTAATCTAGACGGAGCAGACTGACTGATGGACGACACATTTCATTTATTTTGTTTTGTGAGGTGTGTTTATCCTTTTAGGCCCCCTGATTTGTCTATAAAAGCAATGCTTCCCTCCCTTTACCCCCCCCCCCCCCCCCCCTCTGCTACTAACTACTTTAAATTGTGGGAAACAGTGAAGGGTTGTCCAGTTATCTGTTTTCTTTTCTCCTCTAGACTAGATGGCATTTTCTCCATTTTCAAACCACTGCCAATTCCCCATCCATTTTAGTTTGCACAGCCCTCTCTCCATGTGACATTTCCAGCCAGGTCACCCGTGAACAAAGTCAGTATTCGACGTCCATCCACTACGGGCAACAGTGAGCGCTGTTACTTTCAAGTAGCATCTGCCTCTGATTCCAAAGGTTGCAAGTTCGAATCCAGCAATAGAAAGTTGTTTTTGAGATTTTTGTTTTAAGCCTATCCCAAACCTTAAACCTTACCTTAACCATTCAGAGTTAACCTTAATAATTCAGAATGAATGCCTAAACTTAACCCTAACCTTAAGAGTTTCATGTGAATTATTTCTTAAAGTATAATTCAGCTCAGATTCAGTATTACTATACAGTGCTTCACACCAAGGTTAAAGGCCCTGGGGATTCTAGGGATTCTGTGTCTCATTGACGGGCTATTTGTGGATTCACAGAACCATACTAATACTGTAGGTTAGTTCATCTGCTTTGAAGAGACTGTTATGCCTGCACCACCACACAGCCCACCCTGACACTCAGGTATCTTTCTGCCATAGAAACCCTTGGGCCTAAGCATTTTTTCGGAATGTCCAAGGCCAAACTGTAAAAATACATACAAAATATATTAATAATGTTTATGTTTTAGGGGGGGATGTAGAAACGCTTTAGTGTAAACTTAAACGACTCAAATATAAAGTATGTAGAAAATACCTATATATTTTATTTATAAAATAATCTTTGAGAACTATCACCAAATTGAAAGCTAGACAATTTAAAATTCCCAAAACAATAAATTTAACAGTATTGATTTTGTTATTAAGTTTGAGCAAAAGAGCTTCATTAAATAGTACCCGCAAAACACCAACAGTCTCAACGTCAACAGTGAAGAGGCGACTCAGGGATGCTGACCTTCTAGGCAGAGTTGCAAAGAAAAAGCCATATCTCAGACTGCCCATCTTAATCTTTTCTTTTTATTGGCCAGTCTGAGATATGGCTTTTGCGGGTACTATTTAATGAAGCTGCCAGTTGAGGACCTGTGAGGCATCTGTTTCTCAAACTGGACACTCTAATGTATTTGTCCTCTTGCTCAGTTGTGCACCGGGGCCTCCCACTCCTCTTTCTATTCTGGTTAGAGCCAGTTTGCGCTGTTCTGTGAAGGGAGTAGTACACAGCGATGTACGAGATCTTCAGTTCCTTGAAATTTCTCGCCTGGAATAGCCTTCATTTCTCAGAACAACAATAGACTGATGAGTTTCAGAAGAAAGTTATTTGTTTCTGGCCATTTTGAGCCTGTAATCGAACCCACAATTGCTGATGCTCCAGATACAGAACTAGTCTCAAGAAGGCCAGTTTTATTGCTTCTTTAATCAGCACAACAGTTTTCAGCTGTGCTAACATAATTGCAAAAGGGTTTTCTAATGATCAATTAGTCTTTTCAAATGATAAACTTGGATTAGCAAACACAACGTGCCATTGGAACACAGGACTGATGGTTGCTGATAATGGGCCTCTGTACACCTATGTAGATATTCCATTAAAATCAGCCGTTTCCAGCTACAATAGACATTTTCAACATTAACAATATCTACACTGTATTTCTGATCAATTTGATGTATTTTAATGGACAGAAAAATTGCTTTTCTTTCGAAAACAAGGACATTTCTAAGTGACCCCAAACTTTTGAACGGTAGTGTATGTGTTGTGATAATTGCGTTGTTTGCTCTATAGCCTGTTAGTTCATATGCCTTGCAACCGTGATATACAGTGGGGAAAAAAATTATTTAGTCAGCCACCAATTGTGCATGTTCTCCCACTTAAAAAGATGAGAGAGTCCTGTAATTTTCATCATAGGTACACGTCAACTATGACAGACAAAATGAGAAAAGAAAATCCAGAAAATCACATTGTAGGATTTTTAATGAATTTATTTGCAAATTATGGTGGAAAATAAGTATTTGGTCAATAACAAAAGTTTCTCAATACTTTGTTATATACGCTTTGTTGGCAATGACACAGGTCAAACGTTTTCTGTAAGTCTTCACAAGGTTTTCACACACTGTTGCTGGTATTTTGGCCCATTCCTCCATGCAGATCTCCTCTAGAGCAGTGATGTTTTGGGGATGTCGCTGGGCAACACGGACTTTCAACTCCCTCCAAAGATTTTCTATGGTGTTGAGATCTGGAGACTGGCTAGGCCACTCCAGGACCTTGAAATGCTTCTTACGAAGCCACTCCTTCGTTGCCCGGGCAGTGTGTTTGGGATCATTGTCATGCTGAAAGACCCAGCCACGTTTCATCTTCAATGCCCTTGCTGATGGAAGGAGGTTTTCACTCAAAAGCTCACGATACATGGCCCCATTCATTCTTTCCTTTACATGGATCAGTCGTCCTGGTCCCTTTGCAGAAAAACAGCCCCAAAGCATGATGTTTCCACCCCCATGCTTCACAGTAGGTATGGTGATCTTTGGATGCAACTCAGCATTCTTTGTCCTCCAAACACGACGAGTTGAGTTTTTACCAAAAAGTTATATTTTGGTTTCATCTGACCATATGACATTCTCCCAATCCACTTCTGGATCATCCAAATGCACTCTAGCAAACTTCAGACGGGCCTGGACATGTACTGGCTTAAGTATGGGGACACGTCTGGCACTGCAGGATTTGAGTCCCTGGCGGCGTAGTGTGTTACTTATGGTAGGCTTTGTTACTTTGGTCCCAGCTCTCTGCAGGTCATTCACTAGGTCCCCCCGTGTGGTTCTGGGATTTTTGCTCACCGTTCTTGTGATCATTTTGACCCCACGGGTTGAGATTTTGCGTGGAGCCCCAGATCGAGGGAGATTATCAGTGGTCTTGTATGTCTTCCATTTCCTAATAATTGCTCCCACAGTTGATTTCTTCAAACCAAGCTGCTTACCTATTGCAGATTCAGTCTTTCCAGCCTGGTGCAGGTCTACAATTTTGTTTCTGGTGTCCTTTGACAGCTCTTTGGTCTTGGCCATAGTGGAGTTTGGAGTGTGACTGTTTGAGGTTGTGGACAGGTGTCTTTTATACTGATAACAAGTTCAAACAGGTGCCATTAATACAGGTAACGAGTGGAGAACAGAGGAGCCTCTTAAAGAAGAAGTTACAGGTCTGTGAGAGCCAGAAATCTTGCTTGTTTGTAGGTGACCAAATACTTATTTTCCACCATAAGTTGCAAATAAATTCATAAAAAATCCTACAATGTGATTTTCTGGATTTTTTTTCTCAATTTGTCTGTCATAGTTGACGTGTACCTATGATGAAAATTACAGGCCTCTCTCATCTTTTTAAGTGGGAGAACTTGCACAATTGGTGGCTGACTAAATACTTTTTTTCCCCACTGTATAGGCCTAAGGCCGAGACAATAAGAAGACAGTGGCAGAATAAATTCAACCACACCTGTGTTTCATCACAAAACCAGAGAGCAACATCTGTCCAGTGAAGACCACAAAACATATTGCATGGAACAAACAGTTACATGACCTACAGCATGGTCAAGCAAGTTAATGTTTCCAACATTTTCGGACCACTAAACAACTATTGATTTAGAACCACAGAGAGTTACTGCAAGTCTCAAAGAAAACAGGAGCTTCCTCCACTATTCCAGCACCACTATTCCCCCTCAGGAGACTGAAAAGATTTGGCATGGGTCCTCAGATCCTCAAAAAGTTATACAGCTGCACCATCGAGAGCATCCTGACTGGTTGCATCACCGCCTGGTATGGCAACTGCTCGGCCTCCGACCAGAGGGTAGTGCGTACGGCCCAGTACATCACTGGAGCCAAGCTTCCTGCCATCCAGGACCTCTATACCAGGCGGTGTCAGAGGAAGGCCCTCAAAATTGTCAAAGACTCCAGCCACCCTAGTCATAGACTGTTCTCTCTGCTATCGCACGGCAAGCGGTACCGGAGCGCCAAGTCTAGGTCCAAAATGCTTCTCAACAGCTTCTACCCACAAGCCATAAGACTCCTGTACAGCTAATCATGGCTACCCAGACTATTTGCACTGCCCCCCCACCCCCACCCCATCTTTTTACGCTGCTGCTACTCTGTTAATGATTTATGCATAGTCACTTTAACTCTACCCACATGTACATATTACCTCAACTACCTCAACTAGCCGGTGCCCCCGCACATTGACTCTGCAACGGTACCCCCCTGTATATATAGCCTCCCTACTGTCACTTTATTTTACTTCTGCTCTTTTTTTCTAAACACTTTTTTGTTGTTGTTGTGTTATTTAACTTTTTTATTAAAAATAAATGCATTGTTGGTTAAGGGCTGTAAGTAAGCATTTCACGGTAATGTCTACACCTGTTCTATTCGGCGCATGTGGCAAATAAAATGTGATTTGATTTGACCATTTCAACCTCAGCATTTCAACATCATCAAATCACCTATGCTTAGTCTAATACAGTGACAACTAAAAGATACAAAAAACGATTTAGTCCAATCAACGTAAGCTAAATATGATGTGGCTGTCCATGGTTCTGATGTCTGTGTGTGTGTGTGTGTGTGTGTGTGTGTGTGTGTGTGTGTGTGTGTGTGTGTGTGTGTGTGTGTGTGTGTGTGTGTGTGTGTGTGTGTGTGTGCTGCGTTTGTGCAAGTAAATAAAAATGTTAACTCAACTATTAATTTAGAACACCAGAGAGTTACCTCAAATCGCAAAGATTTGCCTCCACTATTCCAGCACCATTTCAACTTCAACATTTCAACATCATCTAATCACCTCTGCTTAGTCTAATACAGTGACAACTAAAAGATTCCAAAAACAATTTAGTCCAATCAACGTAAGCTAAATATCATGTGACTGTCCATGGAACTGATGTGTGTGTGTGTGTGTGTGTGTGTGTGTGTAAGTAGAAAAAACACGTTGACTCACCCTACTAGTAGAGAAACGCCAATGCCATCCTCCTCTTTCATGTTGCCTAAATGGTCAATGACTCTGTCATACAGTACACGCTTTTAGTTTTTGTTGTCCTAGGCTACCTGGCTAAAATGCTTGCTCGCTAGCCTAACTTCCTTTCATGGGCAACGATTAGCCAGCTAGTTAGCCTTCTACATCTAGCTACATATTGAACTTCCATCCTCTCAGGCCAGGGACACAATATATGAATTAATGGTTGGATCAGAATCGCCGTTATAATCATTGGCCAGTACGGAGAATTAAGTAAAACCACAAGTCCAAATCCCTATCTCCATCCATGGCTAATTTAGGAAAGGGCGAATATTAGCTAGTTAGCTAGCTTGCCAACGAAGGACAACAACACAACGAGATGCAAAAATTGTAGTTGTTTCTGTCAATGACATTGCTCTCGATGTGATGTGATTAGAGTGAAGCCAAATCCAAACTGGCTTCCCTTGACACTTTCTTTTGGTGTGCCACGACCATTCACAGTTGAGCTCACTCAGTTTAGCTCAATGCTGATTGGCTATTATTTTATACTTTTTATATCAAGGGAGGTCAAACGCTCGCTGGCTTCCCTTGCATTCAATGCTATGGGCACAACCATGTCATACTCTTTTTGACCAGATAACGTCAGATAGATGGCCTGTTTCGCTCGCTCAGATGCTTTCTTGCGAATTGTAGGAAAATTATGAAAACAGAGACGAAAGATAAATTATTGTATGTTTTTTTCTTTTCTTCTTCTTACATTTTCTGGGGAAGCTTGGCTTCCCTTGGCATCCATGGATATATGCCACTGACAGCATTAGCTGTGGCAAAATGCATAGAATTGCAGGAAATTATCTTTAAAACTACAAAACGTTCTCTCGGCTACATAGCAAAATTCTGAGAATTGCAGGAAATTGGCTTAAAACAACATAAAGATGGGGGACCATTGCCACGCCCCTTACCACATCCGCTGTCACGCCTTTTGCCACGCCGACCACCTAAATCATTTTTTTTTTGTCCTGAAAAACACTGGCTTACTGTGGTCACTGACCTCTCATTCAGACTCACTCCATGCTCTAGCCTACTGCAGACTGAGTGGGATTAGAGTGCACTTTGAAATCGTCAATAAATTCCTTTATAGCTACAGTCAATGTTCAATTTGATAACACACATTTAACTAATGTGCTTTAAAAACATTCAAAGAGTAAATGTGTCCGAAACTATTTTCAGGGAAAAATGGTCTGGTACATATTTGTCTTCTGATGATGGAGGAAAGCTGAGGTGTGCTTGGGAATCTACTTAAAATGCCAGGTCTCCACCACCGTCTGACTGGAGTCTGCCTACAGTAAAAGATGAAAGTGAACGTTTGTGATGGCGTTGTTATTGTTCCCCACCACCCCCCCCCCCCAATCTCAGTTGGTGTGTTCCACTGCCAGTTGCTTTTGACTGTATCTTATCTGCATGCTGTAGTCATGGTATTCATCCCAGGTCAGAGCTATGCTTTGTCATGAACAGGCAAGTTTAGATGTGTTTTTGTATTCAAATCAAAATCATAGAAACCTCAATAGAGATTAGGCCATATCTCAGATTATGTCCCCCTCCCCCGGTACCTGCTGCTAGTTTGATTAAATGGGATTCTAAAGTTCTTTATCATTATCAGCAGTAGCCTAGCTTAGCTCATGCACCATACTGGCCATATCTGGATGGTACCTGTCTGCCGTAGCCAGTGGGGATCAACTCTTATGACTTTTCACCAGGCTGGCTGCATTGTTGACATTCCTCAGTCTGAAACTGTAGGCCTAGGCTGGGAGGAGGGGAAGGAGGGGGAGGCCTAGCCCGCAGGGGTGGGAGGCTGTTCCAGAGACAGGGTGGAAATGGAAGGGGTTCGTGTTCAGGTTGCCTGGCCTGGTATTTGGATTGGGTGTGGCCTGGGGTCTGGGCCTGGGGCTGGACCTGTGGCTGGGGCTGGACCTGGGCCTGGGGTCTGGGCCTGGGGCTGGGGATGGGCCTGGGGTCTGGGCCTGGGGTCTGGGCCTGGGGCTGGACCTGGGGCTGGGATCTGGGCCTGTGGCTGGGGATAGACCTGGGCCTGGGGTCTGGGCCTGGGGCTGGACCTGGGGATGGGGCTGGGGATGGGCCTGGGGTCTGGGCCTGGGGCTGGACCTGGGGATGGGCCTGGGGATGGGCCTGGGGTCTGGGCCTTGGGCTGGACCTGGGCCTGGTTGAGTTGTGGGCGTTTCATCCTTGTCTTTATTGTACTCAGGAAAAATGCAAAGATTTAAGAACCTTTCGATCTTAGAGGAATTATGATAAGTGGTTGCCCATTGAGGAAATGTCTTGAAAGATTGAACTGTTGTTTTGGAAACCTGACACAAGGCCATTGTGCTGTACAGCTTCCGCTCTCCCACCATCTAGCCTAGCCTACATACAAATGACTGTGTTTTGCTGGGGCATTGTTATGTATGATAGTCTTTGCATGCGTGGTCCACAGGAGGTTGGTGGCACCTTAATTGGGGAGGACTGGCTCGTGATAATGGCTGGAGCGGAATTCGTGGAATGGTATCAAATACATCAAACGCATGGTTTCCATGTGTTTGATGCCATTCCATTTGCTCCGTTCCAGCCATTATTGTGAGCCGTCCTCCCCTCAGCAGCCTCCACTGGCGTGGTCAGTTACATTATCTGACATGTCGAAAAGGAAAGTTCAAGTCAAAAGGCGAAAAAAACAATAGGGTAAGTTGAAGATAGAAACCTGGAATCACTTCCTGGACTCTGTCTCAGCTCTGTCGATGGTGGACTCTGTCTCAGCTCTGTAGACGGTGGACTCTGTCTCAGCTCTGTAGACGGTGGACTCTGTCTCAGCTCTGTAGACGGTGGACTCTGTCTCAGCTCTGTAGACGGTGGACTCTGTCTCAGCTCTGTAGACGGTGGACTCTGTCTCAGCTCTGTAGACGGTGGACTCTGTCTCAGTTCTGTAGACGGTGGACTCTGTCTCAGCACTGTAGACGGTGGACTCTGTCTCAGCTCTGTAGACGGTGGACTCTGTCTCAGCTCTGTAGACGGTGGACTCTGTCCCAGCTCTGGAGACGGTGGAACGAAGGTACTTCAGGCCTTGTTTTTGTTTGTCCTTCCCAGTTTGTTTTACAGGGACTTACCACGAGGAAGCAGGATTGCACTGTGCTTGCATTTTGCTGCTGTGACGGGACCATGTAAATAAAGGATGACTGTTTATGGATGGCCTGTGTGCCTGTAAGATGCTGTATGCCTTAGGGACTGGTCCCAATTAGTCTTGTTTGTGATTGAGGACTCAAATGTGATCCCACACACTGCTCTGTTTACGTCCCGGCGTGTGTTAGGGCTAAGACCAGAGCCCCAGTGTTACTCAACCAGAGACCCAGTATTAGGAGACCAGAGCCCCAGTGTTAGGAGACCAGAGCCCCAGTATTAGGAGACCAGAGCCCCAGTATTAGGAGACCAGAGCCCCAGTGTTACTCGACCAGAGCCCCAGTATTAGGAGACCAGAGCCCCAGTATTAGGAGACCAGAGCCCCAGTATTAGGAGACCAGAGCCCCAGTATTAGGAGACCAGAGCTCCAGTGTTACTCGACCAGAGCCCCAGTATTAGGAGACCAGAGCCCCAGTATTAGGAGACCAGAGCCCCAGTGTTAGGAGACCAGAGCCCCAGTATTAGGAGACCAGAGCCCCAGTGTTAGGAGTGGGATACATCTCACCACCACGGTTTGTTCTTACCAGCATGGAGCACAGAGATGAGCAGTATAACCTGCCTAAATCACTACCGACCCGTAGCACTGACGTCTGTAGCCATGAAGTGCTTTGAAAGGCTGGTCATGGCTCACATCAACACCATTATCCCAGAAACCCTAGACCCACTCCAATTTGCATACCGCTCCAACAGATCCACAGATGATGCAATCTCTATTGCACTCCACACTGCCCTTTCCCACCTGGACAAGAGGAACACCTACGTGAGAATGCTATTCATTGACTACAGCTCAGCATTCAACACCATAGTGCTCTCAAAGCTCATCACTAAGCTAAGGATCCTGGGACTAAACACCTCCCTCTGCAACTGGATCCTGGACTTCCTGACGGGCCACCCCCAGGTGGTAAGGGTAGGTAACAACACATCTGCCACACTGATCCTCAACACGGGGGCCCCTCAGGGGTGCGTGCTCAGTCCCCTCCTGTACTCCCTGTTCACCCATGACTGCATGGCCAGGCACGACTCCAACACCATCATTAAGTTTGCCGACGACACAACAGTGGTAGGCCTGATCACCGACAATGATGAGACAGCCTATAGGGAGGAGGTCAGAGACCTGGCCGTGTGGTACCAGGATAACAACCTCTCCCTCAACGTGACCAAGACAAAGGAGATGATTGTGGACTACAGGAAAAAAAAAGAGGACTGAGCACGCCCCCATTCTCATCGACGGGGCTGTAGTGGAACAGGTTGAGAGCTTCAAGTAACTTGGTGTCCACATCACCAACGAACTATCATGGTCCAAACACACCAAGACAGTCGTGAAGAGGGCACGACAAAGCCTATTCCCCCTCAGGAGACTGAAAAGATGGTATGGTATGGCAACTGCTTGGCCTCCGACCGCAAGGCACTACTGAGGGTAGTACATCACTGGGGCAAAGCTTCCTGCCATCCAGGACCTCTATACCAGGCGGTGTCAGAGGAAGGCCCTCAAAATTGTCAAAGACTCCAGCCACCCTAGTCATAGACTGTTCTCTCTGCTACCGCACGGCAAGCGGTAGCGGAGTGCCAAGTCTAGGTCCAAAAGACTTCTCAACAGCTTCTACCCCCAAGCCATAAGACTCCTGAACAGCTAATCATGGCTACCCGGACTATTTGCACTGCCCCCCCACCCCATCTTTTTACGCTGCTGCTACTCTGTTAATGATTTATGCATAGTCACTTTAACTCTACCCACATGTACATATTACTTCAACTACCTCAACTAGCCGGTGCCCCCCGCACATTGACTCTGCACCGTTACCCCCCTGTATATATAGCCTCCCTACTGTTATTTAACTTTTTTTCTCAACACTTTTTTTTTGTTGTTTTATTTTACTTTTTTATTAAAAATAAATGCACTGTTGGTTAAGGGTTTGTAAGTAAGCATTTCACTGTAATGTCTGCACCTGTTGTATTCGGCGCATGTGGGCAATAAAATTTGATTTGATTTGATTATAAAGAACCCAGTATCTCTGACCTCTCCAAAGCTCTTATTAGTGTTTAGTCATTGGTACTGGGGAGGGGCCTGTCATACAGTACCACCCCCCTTTTACTACGCTATTATTTCATTAATAATTTAAAGTGTTATTTCAGCTGTTTGATGGCTCCCTGTTCCTGAGGACAGGTTACCATCATTCAATGAAGGCCCAACCAACCACCAATCCTGTGATGGCTCACTGTTGCTGAGGAATGCCCAACCAACCACCAACCCTGGAGAAGCCTTCTTTTGGCCTGCTACTGGTTTCCCTGTGACCAGAGTTGTGTTTAAAGTTTCAACGTTTATTCGCCACGTGCAGAGGATACAACAGCTGTAAAACAGTACAGTGACATTCTTACCTTGAGATCTCTTTACCCAACAATGCAGTTGTTGTGTGGCCACAGTCAACCTCAGCTGCCATAGCAACCAGTCACCCAGCTTACTGTTTTATTGCAGCTATCCTGGTATGAGCTGGAAGTACACTAAAACACTTGGAGTGCTGCATTGTGTGCTGTACACACACAGTATCTGACAGGTCAGTGTGCAGTGTGGCATATTCAAGTCACAGACAGGCCATGAGACGAAACTATGCAGTTCAATATTGTCTGTCCCAGACCAAGGCAGGAAAAACAGCCTTCCTAAAACAGGGATGCATCCCATAATATGTGTTTCCTCTCTGTCAGGAAGGGTGGGAGACTCTGAGGGGAGCACTGTGCACCTCCCATCAGCTCATATTGCCATGGCAGTAGCAGGGAGAGGTGTGCGTGTGTTTGCGTGTGTGTGTGCGCGCACGTGCGCCCGCCCTGGTATTGTAATTGGAGGCAGTGCCGATGCCCAGCCAGCCAAGGCAGCAGTCGTAAGGAGCAGCGTCTGCAGATATAGCATCATCCATTACAACAGAGCTAAACAGTAACGCTGACCCAGATGGTTTTTTATTTCTCCGTTTTAGTACCAAACTGAAATCCTTACAGCATGTCTTTGCCTCCTCTGCTAAATCTGCTCCTTCTCCTCCCTGCTGCTCCTTCACCTCCGTGCTGCTCCTTCTCCTCCCTGCTGCTCCTTCACCTCCCTGCTGCTCCTTCACCTCCCTGCTGCTCCTTCACCTCCCTGCTGCTCCTTCACCTCCCTGCTGCTCCTTCTCCTCCCTGCTGCTCCTTCACCTCCGTGCTGCTCCTTCTCCTCCCTGCTGCTCCTTCACCTCCGTGCTGCTCCTTCACATCCGTGCTGC
The DNA here is from genome assembly GCF_964263955.1 of Coregonus lavaretus. NCBI lineage: Eukaryota > Metazoa > Chordata > Actinopteri > Salmoniformes > Salmonidae > Coregonus > Coregonus lavaretus. The sequence goes on along the minus strand of NC_139992.1, from coordinate 5,040,935 downwards.
TCCTTCACCTCCGTGCTGCTCCTTGACCTCCCTGCTGCTCCTTCTCCTCCCTGCTGCTCCTTCACCTCCGTGCTGCTCCTTCACCTCCCTGCTGCTCCTTCACCTCCGTGCTGCTCCTTCACCTCTGTGCTGCTCCTTCACCTCCCTGCTGCTCCTTCACCTCTCTGCTGCTCCTTCACCTCCCTGCTGCTCCTTCACCTCCATGCTGCTCCTTCACCTCCCTGCTGCTCCTTCACCTCCCTGCTGCTCCTTCTCCTCCCTGCTGCTCCTTCACTTACCTGTCATAACAGACATCTATCACAAACCATTATCTAGGATCCTATTATGATAGGATCTTCATCCTTCAATTACACTTAGGATATAATACAGGACTGTATGGGATATGTTCAATAAGCACATGTGAAAGGTTGTGGTTTCCTCTCGCCCTCTATTGGTTTAGAAATAGACTGTATTGATGCATGAGGGGCAGCTTTGATCCCCTAGCTATCAGGTTCTCTCTCACTCACTGGTTTGAAGTGTTACTTTCACAGCCCAGTAAGTCCTGTCCCATGCTGGTTTTCAGTTTGGGGATTCTAAAGATTAGAGTTCCCTCCCGTTGTGACTCTTTCCTCCAGCATGCCCCACTCTCTGCACCTTCCTCCCAGCATGCCCCAGCTTGCGATGGCTTCCTGCCATTCTTTCCTCCCTCCCTCCCTCCCTCCCTCCCTCTGCCCAACGCCTATCACGTTACACACTGTACAGGACTCTATGTTTGTACGTGGCAATGCTAAGCTTAACCGTCTCAAATGACATATGTCTTTTGAATTTTTATTCTGGGATTTTTAAGTAAATCTTGCTACATACCATCTGTTGGACAACAAACAGTAGTTAATCCCTTAAAGGGATACTTCGGGATGTTGGCAACGAAGCCCTTTATCACCTTCCCTGGAGTCAGATGAACTCATGGATACCATTATTTTTATGTCTCTGCATCCAGTATGAAGGAAGTTAGAGGTAGTTTTACGAGCCAATGCTGATGCTACAGATACTCAACTAGTCTCAAGAAGGCCAGTTGTATTGCTTCTTTAATCAGAACAACAGTTTTCAGCTGTGCTAACATAATTGCAAAAGGGTTTTCTAATGATCAATTAGCCTTTTAAAATGATAAACTTGGATTAGCAAACACAACGTGCCATTGGAACACAGGACTGATGGTTGCTGATAATGGGCCTCTGTACGCCTATGTAGATATTCCATAAAAAAATCAGCCATTTCCAGATACAATAGCCATTTACAACATTAACAATGTCTACACTGTATTTCTGATCAATTTGATGTTATTTTAATGGACCAAAAAAAATGCTTTTCTTTAGAAAACAAGGACATTTCTAAGTGACCCCAAACTTTTGAACGGTAGTGTATATTGCTGTCATAAATGATTGATGTTTTGAATGATAGGCTACTTAGTAGAATTTTAGAGGGTGTTTTCAATATTTTTTATCAGTTTTTACACACACAAACATATATGATTTCATTGTTATATAGTTAAATAAGGGGACAATTTAATGCATTACAACCGGCTACTCCTTTCACGTTCAGTCAATATTCCTGTACAGTATACTGAATGGCTTGTCCAATGTCAATTATTGTTGATCTCATAATCAACCTTCTGTAGAACACTACTTAAAGACATTGTGATGATGCTGTTATTGACAGACAGATTAGAAAGCAGGTGAGGAGAGGGAACACATGGGGATTGATCCCCAGTCTCTGGTGTGGCGTCGTATATGTGTGCATGGAGCTGGGAGACTATCTGCACGAGACTATCAACGTAGTAATGGTCAATGAGGAGTCAGGTACTGTATGTAGTTAGTGTTATCCTCTCTCCCAGCGGTGGCCCCCCTGGGGCGGGCGAGTGTGGGCTTGTGTCGGTGATCTCTCCTCAGCCAACCGGGCCACTGCATGTTGGGGCCCGTCCCTTATAGACCCCCATCACTGTCTGGTAAAGGCCCGACACCTAAAGCCCATACCCCTGTACACTATACAAAATGCTGCACCATTTCCTGTGTCTGATTTTCAGGAAAAGCCCACAGAACACAACATGGTTTTTCCTCAACCCATCTATTAGGCCAGTCTGTGTTTGTCTAACCCTGATCAGTAATTTATTTACTTGTGGATTCTGAAGCCTCATGTCGTCTGGGAAGCAGGTTTTTACAGTCACAGCCACTCTGTAAAAGCCATGTTTCTGTCTCTAAAATGATTTAATGAGTAGTCATGCTTAGGTTTGCTTAGACATTGTGGGTATCACAATGTTATCAATAGGTATTTAGTTGCCTCAGGCCCTCTGCTGTAATGGTCATGTTTGTGGATTTGGCTGTGGTTCTAGGTTGAGTAAATAATTTAAGCAGGAATTCCATTAACTGGGTCCTTTACTGTCCCTCTGCCTGCGGCCAACAAGTCTCCTAGTGTGAGTACTGATTGTTTTCTCACTGACCTGCTGCCCAGGGCCTAGTTGTAAGCTGTAAACAATGATTGCAGTGTGTTGATAGATTGACGCTCGGGCCCAGTTGGTCAACTCTGTGACGGATGAAGACGGCTAAGTGTTGCCGGGCGAGTCGGGCTGTGATTTGTCATGCACCGTCATTAGTGGGGACATATAGGGACAGAGCAGGGATGACCCTCACCCATTTCTTCTCTCTCTCTCTCTCTTTCTCTTTCTCTCTCTCTCTCTCTCTCTCTCTCTCTCTCTCTCTCTCTCTCTCTCTCTCTCTCTGTCTCTCTCTCTCTGCTCTCTCTCTCTCTCTCTCTCTCTCTCTCTCTCTCTCTCTCTGTCTCTCTCTCTCTGTCTCTCTCTGTCTCTCTCTCTCTCTCTCTTTTTCTCTCTCTCTCTGTCTCTCTCTGTCTCTCTCTGTCTCTCTCTCTCTCTCTCTCTCTCTCTCTCTCTCTCTCTCTCTCTCTCTCTCTCTCTCTCTCTCTCTCTCTCTCTCTCTCTCTCTCTCTCTCTCTCTCTCTCTGTCTCTGTCTCTGTCTCTGTCTCTGTCTCTGTCTCTGTCTCACGCTCTCGCTCTCAATTAAATTCAAGGGGCTTTATTGGCATGGGAAACATATGTTTTTACATTGCCAAAGCAAGTGAAATAGATAATAAAAGTGAAATTAACAGTAAACATTACTCACAAAAGTTTCAAAATAATAAAGACATTTCAAATGTCATATTATGTCTATATACAGTGTTGTAACGATGTGCAAATAGTTAAACTACAAAAGGAAAAATAAATAAACATAAATATGGGTTGTATTTACAATGGTGTTTGTTCTTCACTGAGCTCAGTTTCCACCTCATTTTGTGGGCAGTGTGCACATAGCCTGTCTTCTCTTGAGAGCCAGGTCGGCCTATGGCAGCCTTTCTCAATAGCAAGGTAATGCTCACTGAGTCTGTACATAGTCAAAGCTTTCCTTAAGTTTGGGTCAGTCACAGTGGTCAGGTATACTTCCACTGTGTACTCTCTGTTTAGGGCCAAATAGCATTCTAGTTTGTTCTGTTTTTTTGTTAATTCTTTCCAATGTGTCAAGTAATTCTCTTCTTGTTTTCTCATGATTTGGTTGGGTCTAATTGTGTTGTTGTTGTTGTCCTGGGGGGGTCTGTTTGTGTTTGTGAACAGAGCCCCAGGACCAACTTGCTTAGGGGACTCTTCTCCAGGTTCTTCTCTCTGTAGGTGATGGCTTTGTTATGGAAGGTTTGGGAATCACTTCCTTTTAGGTGGTTGCAGAATTTAACGGCTCTTTTCTGGATTTTGATAATTAGCGGGTATCGGCCTAATTCTGCTCTGCCAGTGTTTTATGTTGTACTCTGAGGATATTTTTGCAGAATTCTGCATGCAGAGTCTAAATTTGGTGTTTGTCCCATTTTGTAAATTCTTGGTTGTTGAGCGGACCCCAGACCTCACAACCATAAAGGGCAATGGGTTCTATAACTGATTCAAGTATGTTTAGCCAGATCCTAATTGGTATGTCGGATGTTATGTTCCTTTTGAGAGTTCTCTTTTCTTTGTGAAGGGCAGGGCGCCCTGGAATGGGTTCGCCCCGAGAGAGGGGCCCAAGCCCTGGAAAGCGTCGCGGTTCCGGCGGCGTCCGGTGAGCTCTCGCTGGCCCTTGAAAATCCGGGGGAGAGGGTGTAAATCTCGCGCCGGGCCGTACCCATATCCGCAGCAGGTCTCCAAGGTGAACAGCCTCTGGCATGTTAGAACAATGTAGGTAAGGGAAGTCGGCAAGTCAGATCCGTAACTTCGGGATAAGGATTGGCTCTAAGGGCTGGGTCGGTCAGG